>NC_079398.1:10785169-11085169 GCF_029220125.1 Pseudoliparis swirei
CAGTCTCGAAGTAACGAACGCGTGAACCAATTTTTCTGCATCTTTTTGAGACAAGATGTGCCTGATTTTTGAAATATTACGTAGATGAAAGAATGCAGTCCTTGAGATTTGCTTTACGTGGGAGTTAAAGGACAAGTCCCGATCAAAGATAACGCCAAGATTCTTTACAGTGGTGTTGGATGCCAGGGCAATGCCGTCTACAGAATCCACATCACCAGATAATTGATCTCTGAGGTGCTCAGGGCCGATTAAAATTACTTCGGTTTTGTCTGAGTTTAACATCAAGAAGTTGCAGGTCATCCATGTTTTTATGTCTTTAAGACATGCTTGAATTTTACAGAGTTGGTTGCTCTCCTCTGGTTTTATCGATAAATATAGTTGAGTGTCATCTGCATAACAATGAAAGTTTATGGAGTGTTTCCTGATAATATTGCCCAAAGGAAGCATGTATAAGGTAAATAAAATTGGTCCAAGCACAGAACCTTGTGGAACTCCGTGATTAACGTTGGTGGTTATCGAGGCGTCATCGTTTACAAATACAAACTGAGATCGATCTGATAAATAGGATTTAAACCAAATTAGTGCCGTGCCTGAAATGCCAATCGACTGCTCCAGTCTCTGTAACAGGATGTCATGGTCAATGGTGTCGAATGCAGCACTAAGGTCTAACAAGACCAGGACAGAGAGGAGTCCTTTATCTGCTGCCATTAAGAGGTCATTTGTAATTTTCACCAGTGCCGTCTCGGTGCTGTGGTGTTTTCTAAATCCTGATTGAAATTTCTCAAATAAACTATTATGATGTAGAAAGTCGCACAACTGATTTGCGACCACTTTCTCAAGGATCTTGGAGAGGAAGGGAGGTTAGAGATCGGTCTGTAGTTAGCCAACACCTCTGGATCCAGAGTGGGCTTCTTCAGGAGAGGTTTAATAACAGCCACTTTGAAGGAGTGTGGTACGTGGCCTGTTAGCAGAGACACATTGATAATATCTAATAGAGAGCCGCCAATTAAAGGCAAAACGCCTTTAAGCAGCCTCGTCGGGATGGGGTCCAAGAGACAGGTAAACGCGTTCATAGTAGAAACCGTTGAAAATAATTGGTCACGGTTGATAGGAGAAAATCCCTCCAAATATACACCAGGGCATACAGCGGTTTCCAAGGCCATTCCACTTGAGGACAGATTGGCACTGGTTATGGGCAAGAGATTATTAATCTTGTCCCTAATAGTTAAAATCTTTTCATTAAAGAAGTTCATAAAGTCATTACCACTAAGGTTTATAGGAATGCTCGGCTCCACAGAGCTGTGACTCTGTCAGCCTGGCTACAGTGCTGAAGAGAAACCTGGGGTTGTTTTATTTTTTCTATTATTGATGAGTAATAGGCTGCTCTGGCATTACGGAGGGCCTTCTTATATGTTTTAAGACTATCTCGCCAAACTAAGCGGGATTCTTCGAGATTAGTTGAACGCCATATGCGTTCAAGCTTCGTGACGCTTGCTTCAGTTTGCGGGTCTGAGGGTTATACCAGGAGCAAACCTCCTTCCTCACTGTCTTCTTCTTCAGAGGGGCTATCGAGTCCAGTGTCATTCTCAGAGAGCCTATGGCACTGTCAACAAGATGATCAATCTGGGACGGACTAAAGTTAGACCAGGAGTCCTCTGTTATATTGAGACGTGGTATCGAATCAAATACAGAAGGAATCGCTTCTTTAAATTTAGCTACAGCACTATCAGTTAGACATCTAGTGTAAAAACTTTTGACTAACGGAGTACACTCCGGTAGTATAAATTCAAAAGTTATGAGAAGTGTTTGATGCTAATGAAATGACACCATTTGTTTCACCCCGTCTTCCAAACTGCCGCCGCCGGAGGAAGCACAAGGGTGATAAACAGTCCATGCAAAAAAAGGAGAAAATCCCATTAATCTATCCTGTCACTGCATATTCGGCTTTTTTCACCTCAACGTTTAGACGGGGTGCAACACAATGCCGATTGGTGGTTTTAATGTACTCATGCATACACGAGAGGAATACATAAATACACATATTTGGATGCAAACAATCAGCTCAGGGTCCCAACTGAGAAGAGGTCTGACAGATGTACTCTGCTTCACACGACTGCGTCTCGCTGCCTCGTTCACACCCTCACAAAATCCCAATATATTGTTAAATATCCAGAGGAATTTCAAGTAGACTATATTTGGAGACGATATACTATTTCTATGCGCCCGTGTGTTAAAATAACAACAGCAACATATTGCATGTCTGAGATCATTACCACTGATTCTGTACGCATTACTTTTTTTTCGGCATCTTTCAAAGGAAAAACAATTCATAAGATTATAATTCAAACCTGGCAGGCGATGATAGCTTTTCCATTCATTTCGACGTGTCAATTAATTTAAGTTGCCAAGACTCAAAAGAAATAATCGTGAACACTTTCATTTAAATGTCTGTTAAGCCACTTCCTCAGCATATGAAATAACACATCGGTGTGTAGACAACTGGCAAAAGCACTTTAGAAAATGATACACAACATTTGTAACAATACATATTGCTCCGAAACATTTTTTAAACTTCAAACATCATATATTTATTTTTGGATCTTCCCATGTATTCTGCATTGGGCGAAAATGACTGTCTTCTGTTTGTGTGGGAACAAACTGAGTCTAAAGAAGAATAAACCAACTAAGCAAAACCATGAGGGATAGCCTAAATAATTACAACGTTCCGTAGTTCTCAAGTAGAAACACAGCACAAGAAAATGTGACAGATTATAAGAAGCTGATGCAAAAAAAAAGACTAAAAATTAAATCAGAAAAAGATTAATACTTAAAGACCAGGAGGATAAGATACGGGTTGATTCATTCCCGTAATGGTCTCTTGAGTGAAGCACGTATTAATTATGAATTTGGGAAGAGGAACTAAACATGTTATTCAAAGAGTCTAAATTGGGTCAGGCTGTTTTATATTCCAGTATATGAGAGATAGACAGTGACATCAATGGACTGGAATACTGTCGTAGGCAAAGCAACACAACCCACGACTCAGACGGGAACAAGAGAAGACAATGCCTCCATTCAAGTGACAGAACATTTGAAGCAAACTTTGGAAAAGTTTCGAATACTGCTCACAAAATTGAGTCCTGGCATTAAATAACTTTTCAAGCATCCGCACTAACAATCTGCATTTAAGGAGTGATTGATACGTCAGCCACACATTGGAGACGACAGATTCATCAAACGGCCTTGGATCAGCGCTGTCGTGATATATCGAAACTGTATCATTCGATTTAATCGGTTGATGTGGCCTCGTGAAGTGAAAGCGGACTCGTCTATCTCACCAGCAGACAGAACCATATCAGCATTCAGAACATATAACGGATGTATCTGGCTCGTGAGCAGCAGAAACAAGTCGTGAATACAAAATCGAGATCGTCTTTCGAGCTCAAATTGCAAACCTGTCACACATCCAGCCTCGGAGAACTTTATTGTTCATTTGCAAAAGTGTTTTTGGTCACCTGGAATCCAATATTCACTCTCTTTCTGCTCTGTTTTTGCTAGCAGCCTGAGGGGAATACCTCGAATATTTAGCTTCTGAACGCTCCCCTGTGTTCACCAGCTATCGGAGCCGAGCAGGTGATGAGAGGACGAACCAGAACGGTTCCTCGGCTCTACGTCACGTTGAAACTCGTGAGGCTCTGCGAAGTCGGGGGACAGCTGCAGATTAGGCTGATAATTAATTTGTAAAAAGATTTTTCAAAAAGCTGCTGTGAGGTGACATCTCTACAGCTAACTTCACTCTTGCTTTTTGGTGCAGGACATTTCGCAGGCAAGACTGTATTTATTGTTTTTTCTTCAGTATTAATGAGCAGACATCAATATATATATTTATATATATGCACAAGTATGATCTGAAAATAGTGTAATACGCTGCTTATTTTAGGGAGAAATAAAGCCACATAATACATAACAAAGCTTTTTTTTAAATGCATTTAAATATATATTTCATACGGAGTTGTTCAAACTGCTTTCATCCTCAGTCATGTACTCGCCGGTGGCCTCTTCCTCCTCCGGTGGCTGTTTGCAGGCGCTGCCGTTGGAGCTGAGCGTCTGACGGCTGTTGGAAGAGTAAACTGCATCGTCGTGGAGACGGGTTATAAAATCTTAACTAATTTGCTATTTGTGGGCATCGGCACGGTTACGTTAGCCTGGAAATTACTCTATTGTGCCAATAAAGTAGATTAGATTTGAATAGGTGAAGGAGGAGGGAGAGAGAGAGAGGTGGGAGGATGACAAACAGTTTCCATCATCATCCTCGAGGCAAGAAGAAGCTGCATGCTTTCATAACAATACACAAAACCAGTGCAGGTTATTTGGGAGTTTTTCCTGGTCCGATGTGAGGTTTTGGGGCAGGGATGTCTATGTGTACAGATTGTAAAGCACTCCGAGACAAATTTGTAATTTGTGAAATTGGGCTATACAAATAAACTGAATTGAATTGAATTGCACATATGCCTCTCCACACACACACACACACACACACACACACACTCATACACACTGTTTTTGTTTGTTTGTATGCACATTAGTAAACGATGTTGGCCTACGGAGCAAAGCATTGTGGGAGGACAGGGCAAACATATTATGGCATTAGCTCGTAATGACCCGTTGTTGATTTTACGTGTGTGTGTGTGTCTGAACATAGTGTGTGTGTGCGTGTCGCTCTCCTCTCCGTGTCTGTCCATCTCTCATCTCATATTTGTAACTTTGCTGCAGTGTCTGACAAACGTACGAGACACTTCCCACCGGCCCCTTTAGTTCCCAACGTTACCGACGTTCAGACAAGGGCGATGCTCTGGTCCGTCGAGCGTTCCCCGATTCATATTTGATTGATGAAATCCTGATTTTGACAGAAACCAATTTTACTCTAATCGCCCACAGATAGAGTCCAAACAATGCGAGGAACTTAACTCGCCCCCCGAAGCGGTGCAGGTACGTCTGTGAACACCTGTCCTGCTGATGTGGCGCCAGAGTCAAAACTACATTATCCACCGGTAGCGCCGTTATGTCCCCGGCTAATCACACCTATTAGAGAGCTCTGTTTGAGATTGTAGATGCAAAAACAAACAAACAGCGTTTATCTAATCAGAAAAAGGTTGTATCTCATTTGCTTCTTTTCCAATTGGCTCCATTATTGTCTCCGCACTGCACACATTACATTTTACAGCTGACAGCCAGCTAGCAGCCGGCTCAGTAACATGGGGCTTTCCAGATTGTCAGATTGTTCTTTTATAGCCAAGGACTAATGGTAATATTTGCTAATTAACAATTACTTTGCAAACGACTTTGCAACAGCGCTGTGTACACAGACAGATGTGGATCGGATGTCACTGCTCTGTTGGTTTGGTTGTTGTGGGTTTTTTGTTCATTTTAGTGTTTAATTTTTTACCAGGAAACACAACATACTGTTTTTATTAGTTTTCTGTTTATTAATCAGTGGTTTATTTTTATTTATTTTTTATTTTACATTTATTTAACCAGGAAATGCAGGTTTCAGACAATACAGCATAAAAGAGTGACAGACGATATAAAAAAGGAAAAGAAAGATAATTTACAGTAACAAAGTAGAAATACTTTGTTACTGTTTTTGTGTGGATATCTTATATTTACTTTAGTATATATATCTCTGTTTACTTTCACTTTTACTTCACTACATTTTGCAAAGAAAACTGAAACTTTTACTCTAAACTTCCCTTGAAACCTTTGTTCCTCGCAACAAAATCCAATCTATGTTTAGAAGCAAATGAGTCATAAATCATGAGCGCATTGAAGGGCCTGGAAATTATGGTAAGTTGATAGAAGATGCAAAAGTATACTTGTGTACAATATCATATTGTGGCAATGGGGTGTGTTTCGGCTCGGCTGCAGAGTGGGTGGTGCGGGGGGGTGGTTCAGGGACCGGTGTCTAATTGGCCTCAGCTAGGCTAATCTGTGTGTGTGTGCGTCGGTCCATATAAAGGAGCAGTCATGACTGAGGAGCCGGAGGGTGGGGAGCAGAAGCACAGTCAATGACAATAAATGATATTACCAAATATCCTTCTTTCTAAGCTCCTTGGTGCTTGGGGAAGAAACCTGCCGGTGACCGCCAGAGACCTCTTACAGTTATGTTGAACATGGTTGCTCCTGGATGGATAAGCACCAACCTCATTATCTTCAACCCGACTCCTTGTCCTTGGTCATGGTGGCAACGGCACTTAATACAAGAATACACTTCATCATTTTCAAAATTCTGAAACTCTGCTTTTTTTTATTAACAGCATGAACTTTTACTTTCAATTCTTAAGTACATTTAATATCAGAAAATTACTTTTGATACTTAAGTATATTTAATATCAAAAAATTATCTTTGATACTTAATAAATATCAGATACTTTAAGACTTAGTCGTATTCTCATAGGTGTCTTTTACTTTTACAAGAGCAATTATCCAGTAAGGAATCTTTACTTTTACTCAAGTATTGCTTTTGGGCACTTTGTATATCACTCTTACTAATAATGCACGGAAGCTGAGTGGCCTTGACATAGTAGGCAGTTACTTTTGGCACTTACCTACAAGTTAGTTTTTTTTTGTGGTACTTTGCTAACCGATGATGTTCGATATGGAGCATTCTCCTGAAATCCCGGACGGTACACGGCAAACATTCGGCATGACACGGAAATAAATAATAACCAGTGACCGTAACTAGCGGCACGCTAAGTGTCGGTTCACGCTCCATCAGAAGTTTGTAGGACATGTTTTGTTCGACCACGTTGGGAATCCAAGGTGTCGATGGCTGTTCTGAATGCCGAGAATAAGGGCAGACAAATGGCTGTGATGGAGTACACTGTTCCTTTAAATGCTCTGTGTTTTCTACCCTCACTTTTCCAAACACAATTTGCAGTGTATTTTCTTTAAACGTTAAATAAAGAACATGAACATCTCTTAAGATTAAAAATACCCTAACCTTTCCTTCAGCAGCTATTATAATCCAATCACCGACGATAACAATGTGTATTTACATAATTCCACGCTCTCCCAACCGTAACAAGGAGCCTGGTGAGGGTGTCGTCTTCTCTTCATTTGCTCGACTCAACAATGACCATTATTATTTTCTAATTTATAGCCACTGCTTTGTAATTAACTGGCAGTAATTCACCTCAAATCCCCCGGGGGGAGTCAGTCAGAGCACATTGTTGGCAGCCCCATCAATAGTCAGGGCTCGGCATTGAGGGCCGTGAAGAAGACGTTTGATTATAAATGAAGTCGGGTGGAGCAATGCTCCACATCCCCCCTTATGGTACGTACACACCAAAAGCGAAGCGGTTTTTTTCCGCGTGGCCGAATCCCATGAAAAGTCAACGTACAGACGCGTGTTGCTGCGATAGGCGCACATGTCACCCCTAGTGAGGCGATAATTTCGCAACTCGGGCCAATCAGCTCTTGAGTTGCTCCGCGCGTCA
Organism: Pseudoliparis swirei; assembly: GCF_029220125.1. Taxonomy (NCBI): domain Eukaryota; kingdom Metazoa; phylum Chordata; class Actinopteri; order Perciformes; family Liparidae; genus Pseudoliparis; species Pseudoliparis swirei. Next base: position 10,792,666 of record NC_079398.1, read on the forward strand.
TCGCTGTCCCGACGCTGTTGAATCAGAACAAGGAGGACAATAATGTTATGAACACAATAACATATATTATAATGTTATGAACACAATAACAGCGTTTAGATGTTCCGCTCTCGTAGCGCTGGAAGCGGAAGTCTTTCAGACGTAACAGTAACTTCATTGGTGAAAGTGACCGAGCTGAGTGAGCCTACGGATGATGTCAGTCATGTAAAAAAAAATATATATATATATATACATGTATATATATAAATTATATAATGTTATGAACCCAAACACGAGGGCGTTAGATGTTCCGATGTTTGTGTGCGATGTCCTCAACAAGTAGAAAGCAGAACTAGTGGTTAGTTGTTCATGGTGGATGAAGGAGATGATAACGGTCTTCATGGAGACGAGAAACGCAGATAAGCCCCGCCCCTCACAGAGCTTCGCAACGCTTATGGTGTCAACATGGCCAATGGTCGGGCGAGTAACTCACGCGTTTAGGGCGACGCGACAAATCGCGTCTCTTTTGGTGTGTATGTACCTTTAGAGGCGAGGACCTCCTCTGCTCGCTCCGCGCCGGTGGAGCAGGTCGTGTTGACAGTGTGTGCATGAATTCCCCGATGGCGTCTTTTACGACGCTACAGAGAATTAAAGTACGTGTTTTAACATTGTGACGTCAAACACACTTTTTGGTCCACGGGACTTTTCTGAACACGTTCCTCTTGTTGTTGTTTTTACTGCAGTGTGAATTGAAATCCACCGAGCACAAAGAAGCACGTCTCAGCAACCTTAAGATGAGGAGGTGTTTCCTAAAAAGTATAAAGACGTCCTTTTGAATATTTTTTGAAATAAATACCTCTAGTGTGTTCCTTACTGATGTTCTGATGATGAGGATGTTCTGTTTTACAAATAACATCCTCCTAAATTATTATTATTTTTATTTTTTTTCCTGGTGTCAAATTGACCCCGAACATAATCCATGTGACTATTCTTGATATTTTGCATTCCAAATGTTATAGATGAAAATAAATATGCACTTAAATACATATAAAGCCATTAAAACATAAAAAAGATATCGATTTCCAATTGTAAGTCAATCAGTGAGATTTAAATGGTGATCTGAATATTTCGCCATAGTCGTGAACAGCTATTCTGAAAGTATCGGGTGGGTGGGGGGGGGCTATTTCTTTTTATTTAAAGGCTATTTAGGTAGTGAACAAACAAACATAAAGTATCTGACACTTAAACTTAGGAAACAATATTAATTTTAATACTTTTCTGAAAGTTGCTGGGGTCAAATTAACCCCAAGGGTCAAAGATTTGAGTAAATGTGAAGGTAACAGGAGCGTTAAATATAATAGGAGAATAGTGACTAATAGATTTTGAATCGATGGTCGTGACTTTTACGGGTGTCGTACATTATTTTGGAGTCTGCAAGAGGAACAACAAACTATATAACGCTTTGACATTTATTGTGTTTTTTAAATTCATTTTTAGGACTAGTATTATCCTGTCCCTTAAATTCCAGCATAGGTCAGATACAGAAATGATGACGTCGGCCTGCATGGAGCAGCAGTTCACTTTCTTTCACTCTCACACTACACATTGAACTGCGCTCGAATAATTCTGGGCATTAAAAATAATCATAAAGAAAACATTCATTTGGCTCCTTCACAACACAGACGTGTGTCTGTTTGGCTTACAGACAGTGTGATTGTGTCACGTTCCGATAACGTGTGTTCGGCATTCCTGTAAAAAGGGCCGATGCCGCGCCTCACGCTCAGGCGCTGCTTTGACATTTGGTATTCATTAAAAAACGCTCTTACCTCCTTGGAAATTGTTATCTGGAAGCGAGGCTAAGATCTATAGTCAGTATGAGAGAAAAACACAAACTCATTCCTGAAATACAGAGAACAGTGAATGCATCATGCATCCTCTTAACGGAGTTACTACATAAAGTCTCTACGCCCCCTCCCCCCAACCCTGCAAGTCCACCTGGAGGAGGTACCGGGGACTTGGTCAAGGTCTCAAGCCAGCACACTGAGATGTTTACTTCCCGAGAAAAACTTGACCGTGTACTTTCCAACCGAGGAGCTCAATAAGAATTGAGACACAGAAAGGGGAGAGGAGGGAGGAGAGAGGAGGGAGGAAAGGTGGACAGGTAGCACTGTGGCGCGCAGGCATTGTGTCACAGGGGTGTGTTTGTGTGCGTGCCGGCCAGCCTAAATAATTTACACCGAGCCAAACATGAGCACGCTCTTTCATTATTTACAGGTGGCACATTTAACACACAATCAAATACACACACATATATACACACACACACTCGCACAGACTCCAATGCCACATTTAATGCATTCTGTCTTGAATATAATAGAAGAAAAGAAAAACAGAATTACCATGAATGTTTAAGAAACCGTACTCGGCGAGCGAGAGAGTGAAGGGCAAGGAAAAAAGAAGCAAAAGGTGAATCACAGCCAGAGACACGCAGAGAAAGAGAGACCGGCGACATGGGGACCATATTAAACTTGCATGAACCTCTTCGCTCAGTGTTTACCTTCCTCCTCGGTGTCCCAGCGTGTCATCGCAAGAAGAATGGCATTTCAAAGTAAACAGAGTGTGGTTATGGGCGGGTCAACGGCTTTTTTCTCTCCTACTTTCTTCCCCCAGAAGCCCAAACAGACACGGACGTTAAGAGGGCCGACATCTTTGTGAATACAAATTCAAGATCATGCAAGTTAATGCACGCTATTTTTTTGAGTCCCCAGCTAACAGCCTTGAGCGAAGCTCTTGAGCTTTGTTGCCTGCCCCACTGAAGCTGCTCAAACTGAGGCTCCAGCGTCATGAGCGGCCCCCGAGTGCCGGTGTGTGCCCGATTGCATTTTTACCTTCGCATTGAAAATGCGGAAGGTAATGTTTTGATCGCCATGTATTTATTTATTTATTCATTTATTTATTTATTTGTATGCGTGTTATTCGCATAAGTAAAAAAGTATTAAACCGAATCACATGAAAGTTGGTGGGATGATTGGTTATTATCCGGGGACCATTTGATTAGATTTTGGGATCGATCAGGTCAAAGGTCATGGTCAAGGTCATGAAAAGGTCAACATCTTCTTTTTACCATAGCGCGGTCAATTTATATCCAATTGGCATGCAACTAATGCCAAAATGTTCATAATTCAATGCCCAATGTTGTGATATGCGAAGGTATGCGCTCTACCGAGTGCCCATTCTAGTTGTATTTGTTAAAATATCTGTAATTTTTTTAAATTATAAGACAAAAGACAATACATAGACATAACACCTAGAGGACGACGGTACAGTGCGGACGACAAAACATCATAAAGTCAGGTTATTGTGAAAGAGAAAAAATGAATAAATAAAAATGCAAGTGTACATGTGTACGTGTGTGAGCTTTTTTATTATTTAATTAAATTTTTATTTAAAGAAACAAAATACATTGATGATGGCAGGTGTATATGTCTGAGTGTATGTGTATACGTGGACATGAATTGGTTTCCAGGCAAGAAAAAAAAAATACAAAAAAAGAATTAAGATAAATTAACTCATCAATAAGATGAGTGGTGTCATGTTTGTAAAAATATAGTGAATGATGACCAGATGTGTGAATTGCATGAATGTTACTGTTGGAAGCTGGTTCCCACGTCACCGTTTCAACACGCTGCTGTTTTAATTGTGGCCTATACTGCTGGGACTTGTATCCCCGGGTTCAAATTACTTTTCTTTTTTTGGGGTTAACTTGTTGCATAACGGTATGAATTCTATTCACTTTCTGGGAGCCTTTGTGTGTTAATCTGTTGCCTATATGAACAGTGTTTTGTGCAGGGCACTAGGGCCATGGATTCTACATAGTGGGTGTCAGAATCCAATTGTTTGACAGATGACTTGACAGTGGTTTCAGGGATTAAAAAATTAAAGTTAACCACGGAGTAGAGCCATAAGTAGAATGCACCACTCCGACTACTGAAAAAAAAAAAAAAGAATCATTAAATCACAAAGGCACTGTACGTATTTGCAATTGTATTGGTTTAAAAATGTTCCCACACGTTTGAATGGAGTGACATTCAGACATTCGGGGAGGCTGCGGCTCGGGGGTGAAGAAGGGTCGTCCTGCAATCAAAGGATCGGCGGTTCGATGCCCGGCCCCGCTAGTCCATGTTGATGTGCCCTCAGGCAAGACACATCACCCTCATATGGCCCCGCAGGCTGTCCCCTCCATGTGTGGATGTTAGATAGCCCTGATGGGCAGGTGGTACTGAAGGGAAGCCTCCGCGTGTAAACGGGTGAATAACAACAAGAAGAGCTTTGAGTGGTCGGGAGACGAGAACAGAGAAATGCAAGTCGTCCTTTTACCATTTCAGGTAAAGACCCAGGACTTCAGCTGAGTGAGGTTTGAAGGTGTGTGATCCGTTGTGTGTTTTTTCCAGGATAAACTGTGCCAACAAACTCCAACATTTACAGAGAAAGTGAATTACTTCGGAGACTTTTCAGTCCTCGTAGCGCCGTAAACAGACAGGCTGCTAACTTTCGTGAAATTCTTTAAAAAAATAATTTGTTTGGTATGTCCACAGTGTAATATATAATATGAGAGATTTTAGGTGCAGTTATTACCTAATTGCTTTGCATTATGAGCTAGCTGCTGAGGAGCATACACATCTATGTTGACATAAAAGAGATCATTACATTTTACATTTTTACAAGAGACGCTGCTGTGAAAACAACGGCCTCACGCCGATATGTGATTGGCCCCTGATTGTTTTGTTGTTACAGTATTAACTTGATTTAGTCACACAGCTGTAACTGTATCCACTCCTGCTGGAGCAGCGCCGACGGGAGCACCGACACCGCCGTCTCACCTCGTTGGCTCAAAGAGAGGCTGATAGGGAAATATCAGATCCGAAATAACAATGATAATAACAATTCAAACTTATAAAGTGCTTTTCTGAATACACAAAGGTTCAATCCTGGAGCTTTTTTTGTGTCTTTCTCTTTATCGTCATGCCAGTGGTACCGTGTACATTTCAAAGTGATTTATCGGTTTTCATCAGCAGCCAAGTATGTACTAAATGCTGACTGTTGCAGTATTTTCTACAGCTAAATTAATGTCATTGAAATAAAGAAACATAATCTAATATAACTTTGAATTAGGTTTAAATTCAATTGAATTTGTGGATCTTCTTGCATTAAGAAAGTCAACATTGTGGACACGGGGACAAGAGACAGTGACAAACAAAAAAAAGTCAAAGCAAACAAAACAAACAAACACAAATATCACAAATACAATCGAAGGATGTAAAATATGCGGTTTCATCAAGTATAGGCTAAAACCTCACGCTGCTCACGTGAGTTATTTTGGAGACACGTAGAGTTCCGGTGAAGTTTTAAAAAGAGGACATTTTGAGTCCGCAAAAAAAAAGAAAAGTCGATAGAAATTAGAGTTCCTCATTGCGTTCTCTCCAGATATGTTTTAAGTTTGTATGTGTTTAACTCTGCAGATCATTCGTGTGTGTGCGTGCGTCCGTGAGTGTGACACACACTCTTTCAACGGTGAGTGTGGGCATCGCCACGACTCTCCACTGCTTAGTGCTTTTGGTGATTTTTGGAGGGCGAGATTCTTTGAACCGAACCAGCTGATCGACTGCATACATTGCTGCTTGATTAGTTTTTTTGGGACACTTTACAGCCCAGACGAGAGGTTACACAACTGTCGGTTGTATTTATTTAATCAAACAGTAAAGCAGACACCCTGATGGAGATCTGCACTCCACTGAGTGCCCCTGTTACGTCGGGTGACAGATGTGTGAGGTTTGCTCCAGTAGGAGCGCAAATTTATATAAATGAGAGTATTCATTTCATTTTGTGCACTTTGATACCTGGATCTGATGCAGTAAGTCACACATCTAAAGGTATTGCACATGTAATTCAACCTGGTCTAATGTCATCCTCAGTCAGTGTGTGTGTGTGTGTGTGTTTTAGCCCTTGCATAAAAATACCTGCACGGCACTGTGTGTGATTACTTTACATTACCTGGGAGTGTGTGACTAATCTAAATGTATCCCTTGAAAGATACTCGTCTCTTCAGAGTCATAGAAACAGTCACTGGCTCCTGTGAAAGGTGAGTTTATACAAACTGTTGGCATGAAATGCTTTCTTCCGACTGTTTCCTTGAATTTAACTTGCATTAGAAATGGCTCTTGCGTGAAGCAAATGATACAATAAGGAAATAATAACCGGCTCCTCCATTTTTTGTTATGTCTGCTATTAGTAAACTCTTGTTCATGTATCATCCGCACTGACATCAGGCCGGCCCCCCAAGAAATAAGCGAGAGGATCATGTCTTGAATTACCAGAGTGGAGTGGATGAAAGCTGTTTGTAGCTCCCTCTACGACTGGAGCTTAATATTCAATCTGTCAACCTCAAAGGGCTCGCGGTCGCTGAGGCGTTGTGAATCTGGGAGCTGGAAACTGGATTCACCTGCTCCGCGAAGGAGCTCAAAAGAAATAACACGCGCTTAATAAAATGTGACTGTCGTGAAGTTATGGAACAATTATTTTCACGGCTCCTGACTTTGAGATAACTGGTCGTGGAGTTCCGGACGGGGCTCTGCGAAGGAGTCTCTGATCCTCCTGCCACAAACTAAGACGACTGAGGAGCGGGGAGGAGCTCTCCGGGGTGCTGAATGCACAGCGCCGGCTTACCGAGGGGATGTCAGACGACTGAATGAGCCGGGCAGAGACCCCGGATGTTAGAATCTGGAGTGTTTCCTGTTTTTATTTTGAAGTCCCTGTCTCGTTTCCTGTTTCCCTGCTCTTCCTTCCCTTTGCTTGTCTGTTTCGGTCCTGATTGTTCCCAGCCACTCCCTGATTGTTTCCACCTGTGTCTCGTTTACCCAGTGTATTTAGCCTGTGTCTTGCTGCTTTGTCGGTGTCTGTTTGTTTTTGTTCCTGTCCGGTTCTTGTCCCTGTTCCTACTTGATATTTGTAATAAATCCTGTGTTTTTTGAGAACTCTGCCTGCTGCTTTTGGGTCCAAACCTTGTCCGCAACCTAACACCGGATGCTCTTATTCCACCCACACAGAAAGGAGGTGGGCGTGGCTCTGTCCATTTTGGGGCATTTTGTCTACACTCATGAGTAAAGGAGCAACACACCCTCAGACAATAGTTTGTATTATAATATACAAAACAGAAAGACTGAAAACGTATAGGTAGAAGCAGAAATGCCTCTTTATTCCTATCCTAAATTAGGATTATCAAATAAATCAGATAATTAATATGAAATAAATAAAAAAAGATAAATATATATATTTACATACATCTTCCATACAGATGTTTCAATCACACTTATAACCCACATAAATAGTTTTATAAATAATACACCAAAAATGAGTTGACCATTCTCACATCCATTTTAACGTTGTTCCATAATTGGGCTCCTACAATATAAATCAACACACAAAAGCAGGCAGCCTTTTAAAAATATACAAAATGAATGAGGTTTAATTTTTCCTTCGCCAATGTGAGGTCCCGGTACAGACGACGTAGTATGTGTAGAGATTGTAAAGCCCTCTGGAAGGACATCTGTAGAAAATAAATTGAATTGAAGAAAAACTACATTGTTAGCTTTCGGAAAAGATAGTCAGTTTTGACGCGCTCAAGATGCCGCTATAGGCCGTTGAGATCACACCGAAGCTCCGCCTCCTAGGCCTCTATCCCTACAGTGGATCTACTGGAGGTTTTCCCCGGGACAAAAGGCGCCTCTGGCATCTAAGACTGAGCTTGAGAAGCCCCCCTACGGACCGCCATGGCTGACCTCAGGCGGTTATGGTAAGCTTTGCTTGTGGGAGAAACTTGGCAGAGGACGTGCAGTGGAGCCAGTGATGCATCTCCAACACGGTGGTGGCAGATCCCCCCTTGACGGGAGGAAAGAGACCCCCGGTGGGGGGGGGGGTAGCCATGCAGCATATCAGTGTCCTGGAGCCAAACAGGAAATACTTCAATAATCCTGCCATGCACTTTCCATACCTTAACTTTATAATGTTCCCACAAACGTGTGATGAATTTCATTATTAACCAAAGTGAATACATTTGAGAAAAAAAACACACTTTATAAATAATAGCTAATAGTTGGAAGTCGCCCGTTCTCTAAATCTTTGTAAGTGAGATCAGTTTGACACATTTTGAGGTTTAGTTTGACTCTCAGCTCAGAGTTCCAGCCCAGATGAGTGGACCTCCGGAAGTTTTATTTCTCCCGACCCACGGGCAGCCGGCACAGGTGACGATTGTTCTGTCAAACAATCCTGGACACCGACAGCACTTCCCTCTGCAGTACATTGTTACTTTCTCTTCCCTCAGTGTTATACCCGGGCATCATATGAAGCTGAGAGGGCTTCAAAACAGTGTGATAATACCGCTAATTACCCATAAAGCCTTGACATTTCATCTCTCGGCTCTCTTCGCCCACTACATGTCGGAGCTTGTTTACCAGATGAGATCGTCTTACTGTAAGCAGAAAGAGAGAACTAATAGGTTCAGTCGGCGGGCATCGGAATAATAATAGCGCTGCTTTGTAATGACGAAGGTACCATTTACAGATATGTACATCATCGCCGCACTGCTGCTGGTTTGTTAAGGAGACTTTATTTTTTTACAGAAAAGACAAACACACACACACGAAAAACTCATTAAGAAGGCGTAGGCAGCACATTTCCTGTTGAGGGACTCGACAACATATTTCTCCAATGACTACAGATCTCCGCATCCATATTTGGACAACCGCTGTGCACTTCCTGTCTCAATGTTCCACAGGCATCAGCATTTAACAACGGCTTAATGGGACAGATGGATTTAGAGGAACAAAAACAGACGGGCAGCGAGAACAAATCATGGGCGCAGTGGAGCAAAAAGCGACCGAATCTATTTTTTAAACGCTCATCTACTTTGTGTGTTAACTTGTTCGTTTATGTAAATACTTTTATGTTCCCTATATATATGTAATACATTTCCTCCCTGGACAACCTACTATAGGGACACAGCTACTGGATGACGCATAATACAGAAGACGATGTAACTCAAACGTATCAAGCCACAGGAGGACATGGAAATAAAGAGCAGCATGATTCATGGCGACACTCTTTGAATGCCAAGTATCACTCTTCTTCTTCTTCTTCTGCAGTGCTCTGCATGCAACATGTGGAGGGATTCAAAGCTACGACTGTATGGGTTGAAAACTGTCAGTTATTTAACTTTTTTAATTAATATAATAATACTGAGATGCTATTTTCATGGCCTGAGTTCAATATTTGAACACAAGCTACTGTAGCTCACATCACAGACCACAGGCTCACGCAAACAGTCTGGAGCTGCTCCGTGGACAATGAGACCACGACAAAGTTACAGGGCACTATTTCTCGTACCTGGCTAACGTAGTTAGCGAGATAATTTCGAGGATGAGGTAACGCAAGTGCGGCTTTTCGGTTCCACGAAGCAAGATTGGAATAATCACCATAGCAACAAATACAAACATTTGAACCTGCTCCAGCGCAGGTTTATTCAGTCTCGCTGGATAATCTGGCCACGCCCCCTGAAGAAAATGGAGCTCAGGTTGAGAGGAGATGTGTCAACAACAACAACAACAACACAGGTACACCGGGCCCAGGTGTGTCCAATGCCACTGATTACTCCTCAATCAGGTCTGCAGTCCTGGAGGAAGTCTTTAGACTTAATCACATTACCAATTGTCCATCATTAAAGGGATTTAACTCGGATTTTGGGATGTTTGGGAGAGTTGTTCATGTTTATGAATATGTCTGGGCTGTCTTGGACCAAACGTTATATTAACCTTTTAAGCACCAAGTTATTTTAGGCCTCTGCTCCGAAAATTGCATACCCAAACTAAAAAGGCTGCATCTCTGCAACCACTAGGGCTATTTTAATAATTTTTAGATTTGTACCTTTTTAAACATGTTTTTCTTTTGTTTATATGTGTACATATCAGTCATTATGTTACTGGGTAAGAGTACATGAAGATGGAACACAGGAAGAATTTAATATAATACATAAAATACACAAAAATATTAGTAGCTCACATTGGATATATATCATATTCAGTAAGCAAAGTGTTATTTAGCATCCAAGGCCAAACACAGACTTAATTGGAGAAGAAAGATCTCATATGAACTTGGATAACACCAGCGTTATCCTTTAATCTCCACAATAAAAACACACCTCGACACAAGATGGGAACGATCCAGCTCCACGCCGCTTCTTGTTAGGGATTCAGGATGTGCTAGAGCATCTATTTTTACCACCAGAAAGACAGGATGGAGAGATCGACACGGTAAAGGCAGATGGGAAGGTAGACACATTCACAACGCTCAAATCCAGGGTGAGAAAAAAAAACAAAGGGCTCGATACGACAACAACACATTTAAACAAGGAGAAAGAAAGACAGAAGGAGATGAAGAGGGGAGAAAAAGAAATAGATATTCGTTGCAGAAAGAAGAGGAGGGGAGGAATCAGAAGGATAAAAAAAAAAAAGAGTGGGCACAACAGAGACCGGAGGCAGGCGAAAGCAGCAGACGTGTTGGTAAAGACGCATGACGCTTGAGGGAAGGAGGGACAGCATCTCCGAACTGTCTGGCTGACATCGGTTTTAAAGAGGGAAATGTGGAGAGTTTGACGTGCATTAATGAAACGGCTATATTAAAAACAGAGAATACAGCCGACGCATGAGGAACAAGCCAATTACTCTTGTGGCTGCATATCCTCAGCCAGAGCAGGGCCCTAAAACACATGCATTTTATAGCAAAAACATTCGAGTAGTTATGCACATACAGCATATTACACTCTAACTTTCTAAAACTATAGCAGATTGTGAGATTCATGTAGATCGGAGTAGAAATTATTATCTCTGGATTCACATAACAGAATGCATTTCACCAAAACCCAAACTTTTTTCCAAAGAATATATATATATATATATTTATACATTTATTTATTACATTTTTTCCTTTAGTTTCTACATTTTAGGAAGCCACTGTTTTCAGTTTACACCAGTATATTACTGAAAGAGGATTGTAACTGTATTGACTCAGACAATATACGTATTAGAAAGCATGACTGTAGACCTAAAAAAACATATTTAAAATCCCCGTTTTTTCAACTTAATTTTACACCAAATAAATTCACACGTTTTCAAAGTAAAATATTTCAGTGATAAACGGTGAACTCGGTTGTATTCAAACGTCGGCTCTGAGTAAACATCAGTGATTGAACTCCACAACACGGCTGATTAATGTTTTTTCCTCTCCTTGTTTACATTTCCACTGATCTAATTATTACCATGAATCAATCGTGTCCCAGCCGACACAGCACATCATGCATTGATAAAAGAGTGCGTTGCTTTTTACACGTCCATGAATCTAGCTTGTGCCTTTACGGCATTCTCTCTGTTGCCATTCGCTGCATGAGAATCAGCGGGCAGCGTGTGAAGAGGGATGGGTTTAATGTAAAATGAAAAATACAATATATATTTCACAGTCAACAATATATGACAACACAATGGAATTTCCGATATAGACAGCAGTGGGAGCAATGTCTGCAATGGGCTTTTGACTTTTACCTCAAAACATGCATCTGCTGAGAATAATTGTGTCTTTATTTGGTTTTAATGAACTCATCTGCATCTCTACACGGACAGGGTTGCTATATCCTGACGTAATTACTCTCCCCTTCACTGCTTGATTTCGAGAAAAGGAAACAAATGTTTTGCCACAATCATTTGTCAGTACTGGAGACAGGGAGTCAAGATTTTCTATTTTCCTAAAGCTGTTATATCTCAAAATCACATTTGCATTAAAAACTCACATCGTGAAAACAAAACCATCCTGTCTGTGTCCAGCGCTGTGAGCTTTCAGGATAAAATAAACAAGTATGGCTTCCCTCACATCCTGTTTTACACTCCATTGCCACAGCCTAGGGTGAGGGAACAACAGGGAGATGGAGAGAATTGTAGAGGGAGTCAGAAAGGATATGATTGTGGGTGATGTGATGAGGTTGGGAGAGAGACAGAAACTTGCTTCCTACACACACACACACACACACACACACAAACAAAGAAGTAAATGCTGAGGGGCGGTGTTTTGTAGCGCACATTTCAAAATCTCACAAACAAGAAAAAAACGCCACAATACAGCAGCAATATATAAAAAGCATGCTCTCCTTGTGTAAGGCGAATAGCCGCATACAATGAACAGCAACTCTTCTAATTACCGAGAGTGTGGGTGTGTCCAGTGGTGGCTAGTTCACTTCCACAGCAGCAGCTATGGCACCTGAAGATAATTTTTCCGGGCAGCGAGTTTGGGGCGTTTGGGGCGACGCGATGTGGGCAGCGGCGCAATTTTCGCCCCGAGTTGAAATATTTCAACTTTGAGGCGGTCATCTCGTAACTCGGGCCAATCAGCTCTTGAGTTCCGCTCTCGTAGCGCTGGAAGCGGAAGTCTTTCAGACGTAACAGTAACTTCATCGGTGAAAGTGACCGAGCTGAGTGAGCCTACGGGTGATGTCATCAACCCAAACACGAGGGCATTAGTGTGTGAGACGTCCACAACAAGTATAAAGCAGAACTAGTGGTTAGTTATTCTGGTGGATGAAGGAAATGATAACGATCTTTACGGAGACGAGACACGGAGATAAGTCCCGCCCCTCGCAGAGCGTCTCGACGCTTATGGCGAGAACACGGTGAATGGTCGAGCGAGTAAACTCACGCGTTTTGGGCGACGCGGAAAATAGTTGCGCTTTTGGTGTGAACGCACCTTAAGGCTCAGGCTAAGACTCAGGCTAAAGCTCAGGCTCAGGCTCAGCCCTTCACTTGACCAACATTGATCAGTGTATAGCTCGACATAGACATTAAAAAGTAAACAATACAATATATTATATATATCTTGTATACTGCCTTCTTAAATCTATCCAGATTACTTGTGTGGAGAAATTCATACAGGATTGTGCCATGTGTGGCATAGTTGGAGGGGGTTATGAAATATTTTGGAGAAAGAAATCCTGTTATTGTTGGTCAACCGTGCAATGTCGTATGCAATGTGAAAAGTCTTTTAAAAGCCCTTTATTCAATTTTCACCAACCTCTAGTACTTTTGTTGCTGTCTCATAATGCATAATGTCTAATGTCGTGTTAAATTGCTTTCTTTTCTGTATTCTATATCAGATATCTGGGCCCGGCTGGTGTGTAAGCGTTTGCCTGCTGCTGCTGACCAAGAGGAAAGCTAAAGAGAGAAAGAAAAGAACACTTTGGGAGTGTTCAGCATGACTAACAACTGCACATGAGAACAACAGAGGGAAAGAAACGGGGAGCTTTAATCATGACGAGCTCGATACCTCGGGGGGTGTGTCTTGTGTATTTGCATTTCTTCTCATCCCTTTGCTTTCTTCCCTTTTATCTCTCCCCTCCTCTCCTCTGCCTCCCCTCAACCCTCCTCACACCTATTATCCCTTGGGGCCAGAGGAGAAGCAGGTGGAAGAGGTTAGCTTGGTGACCCGGGCCTGGTTGGCCCTCGGCAGGTCTTCTCCCCCACCCACCCACCCACCCCCACCCTAAGGATCCAGGCAGTCTTTCAGAGAGAGAGAGAGAAGAATAAACGCATACACAGCCTGGCGACGTAATCACACGCACACACAGACAGACAGACAGACAGACACACACACAAACACACCTATAGTCAGAGGCTGCCAGAGAGGAGAAGGTAAAGAGTGGGTTAACGAAGGAAAGCAGGAGATGAGAGGACCGGAGAGGAGAAGAAAGAAGGAATGTGGATGGAAACGAGAGAGAGAGAAAAAGATAATTAAGGGGGTATTAGAGTCGGCTGTCGCTCATTAGGATGAGTGGTCGTAACCACAAGGTACTCGGTTCAATCCCCTTTCACCCCATTAGTTGCATGTCAAAGTGTCCTTGAGCGAGACACTGAACCCCCAGTTGCTCCCCGGGCTCTTCACTGCTCCTTAAGAACTAAAGACGGGTCAAATGCAGAGAAGAATTTCCCCATGTGGATCAATAAAAGTGTAGATTTCTTTAATGGAATACGGGACGAAAGGGGGAAAAGAAGAAAAGAAACGCTGAAAGTGGGAAAGTAATTTGACATTACAAGGAGGGAAAGGCCATCGCAAAAAATTAAAAGTATTAACAGGATGCTAAAAATAAGACTGGAAAAGGACTTTAAAGAAAAAACATGAAAAGCAGAGAGGGAAACATATTATAAGACCATTAGAAAGAAGAAAAGGACGCTTCTCTGGTCGATTGGAATAGTGATGAAGGGACAAAATATAAATAAAATGTCATGAAATGTAACTAAATCTCTGAAGAGGGTGGATCAAAGGTCAAGCCCATCCAGCCGCTGTTTCATTCATCTTCACGTATTCTCTCCACCCACACACACACGCACATGTCCGTCAATCCATTCTGAACTCTTTGTACTTCCAGTCACTCATTCATCCCGCTCTGCATATTCTCCCTTTTTATCGGTCCTCCCTTCCCTCCATCCATCCACTCATCCATTCATCAAAGTGAGAAGGGGACAGGGGGAGACTTGACTTTGACTTTGATCTGTTGTGCTGAGCTATTGAGGGCTTCAGCACACGCACACACACACACACACACACACACACACACACACACACACACACACACACACACAGGGACGATCCAGCACTAAAGAGAGCATTAGTTTTCGGGTTGCCAGTTGAATTCTCCCACAGGCATATAGGCCTCCGAGTGAACTTACAAAGCATTGCAATGTATCTCTCTCTCTCTCTTCCTCTTCCTCTCTCTTCCTCTCCTTTAGTTGTCTGCCTCTGCATCGCTCACTACCTCTCACCCTGAAGCAAGCACAGAAAGCCCAAACCCTCCATGTGTCTGCACACTCACAACGAAGGTTGACAGTCGGCTGCAGAAAAGGAAACCAAGCACACAAACACACACACGCTATATATTTATATATATATATATATGTGTGTGTGTGTGTATATTCTAGGAGAATACACAATGTACCATACATAAAAGGCGTGCCTATTGCCCAAGGAACGGTTGGCCATAAATCAATCATCAAAAGGTTACAGACTACATAACTGTGAGTTTACTTATATCAAATATTCATGGCTGCAGCTGGAGGCCTATGTTGCTCGTCATGTCCAATTAAATATTTGTGTGAAATTGTCATTATTGCTACGTGAATTCTCAAAAAGGTGCTCCGTGAGGTCACAGTGACTTTTGACTACGGCATTTGAAATCAGTTCATCCTGGAGTGCAAGTGGGCTGCCAACATTTTAGAAATGAGCTCAATCCATTCCTGAGATGTTGTCTTCTACGGAAGAAGGGGCGGACGTGAGGTCGCAGTTACCTTGACCTTTGACCTTCACAATCAAATTCAAAGTGGCTGTTTGCGCCACATTTACAATTCAACATTTACACATTTTAAGACTTCTGCCATTAAATGAAGAATTCAAGGTGAGAGAGAGAGTTAAGAACTGTGAGTTTCACCTCTGTAGCACCTTTATGGGCACAGGTCTGAGATGTGTGAGGGTCACATGTTCCCAACGTATAGCTCTCACACACGTACACACCACAACATACGTTAACTAAACCCTACAATTATTCTTTTGAAATGAAGGACAGAAAGATACTGTAGAGTTGTTGTCATGTTTTTCTTTGCACATGTATATAAAGAATGTATATTTTAAATTAATACATAATACGATAATTTATAAGGGATATAATGAAGAATAGTATGAAGAATGTATTAGGAAAACATAGAAGAAAGTAACCATGTGTTTATGTGTATTACAACTGTAAGAGTATTCAAGTATGAATACAATGTATTAATAATAAGAGGTTGTAGTTAGAGGCTTTCCCTAAAGATCGTAAAAACATTTGTTTTCAGGCGGAGATATTTTGTTGCGCAACACCGGAAGAGGAAAAGCCACCGGAAGTAGGGGAACTATTTTGACGTGGGACTGTTTTTGTTAGCGGTTAGCCAGTAGCGTGCTGTGTTGTTGCAAGGAACTGCACGTTGCCCAATCGAGAGGCTTTAAGCACGTGGACGCCCTCGATGGAGAATACATACATGTTGTTGATCATCTTTATCATTAAATACGTTTTATTATACATCGTTGGATTCAGGACATTCTCTCCATCCGAGTAACTTAACAATACGTATGTGGATTGTTGGATAGAGAGATTCCTAACTCTCTTCACTCACCTACCCTCTACCTTCCAATATGCCCCCCGCTATCTTCTCCTCTCCCCACTTACTCCCCCTGGGAAAAGGAGAGCAAGCTAGGGAAGAGAGAGAGAGGATCAGCAGCAGAGTCTCAGGGGGGTAAGGAGGTTAGAGGTGGATCTCTGACAGAGAAAGCCTACGTGAAAACGACAAGCTACCATGATCCCGCCTGAAAGAAGTAGCGGGGAGATAAGCGATAATGACAAGGAGTGTGAACATCAGACAGACGTGAAGGCTTTTAAACCACGCAAAAAAGAGACATCATGCCATTAGTCAAACCCCGAGATTCTTGCTGAAGTGGGCCGTCTTGATTTCACACCGCAGAGCCCGGCGCATCCAGACGACAGTGGCCAAAACACGACTATTCCAATGGCAAACTCACAGAAAACCAAATAACACGATTCAGGTGTCAGCTACAGGGGGAACCAGAGGCAGACATAGCCAAAACACAAGTTTCCACTATGAGGCCTAATTAAGGTCACCTCGTATGAAGGTGACTCAGATCCAGCACGCATTCGACCTCAAATCTCTGTTTGGAAGAGTTGTTTTCCATCCAATAGGAACACACTTCTATCACAAGCCTCCACGGCGGAAATATTAAGGCTTCCGTTTCTCGCTGAGGGTTTTCGATGAAAAGTTTCGATTCCACTCTGTAGATGGAGCCAGCAAGGTATTTAGCTTTTTAGCACACATGGTTGGGGGGGATGCAATAAATCCCCATAAAACATAGCTTGCTCTTAAATGTTTTCTTTAAAAAAAGTCCAGATCAAACAATCTACCAAGCTATTACAGTGAGCATTAGAGTTACTGATAGACAGGGAAAAGAGCCAAGCTGGCTGTGTATGCTAGCAAAGCTAGCTGTGTATGCTAGCCAAGCTAGCTGTTTATGCTAGCAAAGCTAGTTGGTTGTAGCATCGCTGTAGACATGAGAGTGGTATCAATAGAGGTATTAATCTCCTCTAATTCCCGTATTTCCCGACATAGAAATATAAACAAAACCTTACCTTGAGAGATGTAAAAGCGGATCAGACTTTGCCACAGGTTTCACATGGTACCACTGCTACAACATCGTGGAGGAGGGTAAAGGTCCAGAATCTTCTCTCTGTCACTCACTGTGTAACAGGAAACAAAAGAGGATCAGATGGGCATTCAATAATGTACTCGGAAAGCAATATTTCAACAAAAACACATTAAACTAGAATGGGCACTCGGTAGAGCACATACCTTCGCATATCACAAGATTGGGCATTGAATTATGAACATGTTGGCATTAGTTGCATGCCAATTGGATCAAAATTGACCGTGCTATGGTAGATTTTGACCTTTCCATGACCTTGACCTTGCTCTTTGACCCGATTCATCCCAAAATCTAATCAAATGGTCCCTGGATAATAACCAATCACCCCACCAAATTTCATGCGATTCAAGAAGATGTTGACCTTTCCATGACCTTGACCTTTGACCCGATCGATCCCAAAATCTAATCAAATGGTCCCCGGATAATAACCAATCATCCCACCAAATGGCATGCGATTCGGTTTAAAACTTTTTGTGTTATGCGAATAACACGCATACAAATAAATAAATGAATAAATACACGGCGATTGAAACATAACCTTCCGCATTTTCAATGCAAAGGTAATAAATCCCTCTCTGTGTCTCCACAGCACAACCTGTTTTTTTTATATTACATGGGCTACACAGTACACAGTAGCCTACGGGGTTCTCCGCCATTGACCAGGTTCAAAGCAGCTTAATTATAAATAAACTGCCTTGTTGGCCTTTAACTGAGAACAATCAGTGCTTCTGTGCACTCAGTAAACCAAGTGGAGGTGTGCTAAGCAGAGAGCACATGACCTAGAGGCTGATCAACCCCCCACACGGCCGCACATGCTGTTGCCCCTGGATGTCGATGACTTGAACAACCCTTCCCATTGATCCAAAGATATCCCTCTTCCGTCCTCCCTTCCTTCATCCTTCTCCCCTTTCCCCTTTTCACCCCTGTCTCTATTCATCCACCCACCCATCTCTTCGTGTTATCCCGCTTTTTCCTTTTGGATTTTTCTCCTTACGCACCCCGTCCATGCTTCACATCTTCCGTCTATCCCTTCCTCCCATGTTTATAAATATACATATATATATATATATATATATATGTATGTATATAAATATATGTATATATATATATATAATAAAAAAAATTCTTCAAAGAATAGAGGACAAAGCTGAAACAAAGGCTGCTTCTATACCAGCTGAGCCAGCAGGATGGAGGCAGGGATGGATGGAGGCAGGGAGGGAGGGATGAAAGGAGGGAGGGAAGGATCAAAATGAGGCATGGAGGGAAAAGAATGAGGGCAAAGTGTGAGGTGGAGGGCAGGGTGAGCAGGATGGGGATGAAGACTAAATGAAGAGGGGGCATGAGGATGGCAACGGTGAGAGACAGAGGAGCGGGAGAGTGGGGCTAAAGAGAGGGAGGAGTGTTAGTGAAAGAAGAAGAAAAAAGAGGATGGTGAGAGGGAGGTAGAAACAGAGGAAAAGGGGGTGAACGTGAGAGAGACGGAAGGAGATAAAGAGAGACGCATGCAGAGGAGAGTTAGATATGGCCCTCACATCAACAGTGTGGTGGCGTCTAGTTTCAGCACACACACACACACACACACAAAGGCTTATCACAGTCAGCCCATTATGAAATCTGCCGAGAGCAGCACAAACACATGCGCTCCAATTTCATCACGTGCAGAACATGTATCTGCCTGATCTGCCCATCGGATTGCAATCACAGCTGTGACACTCCACATCACTGTGATCTCCATTGACTCAAACGCACCACATTATTGGCAATGACAAGTGAATTGGACTCATCCGTCAACACATTTGACTTCCAAATAACAGCAAATAGATACGTGGGCTAAATGATGGATAACGTCTGCAATGTATTAATTCCCACTTTTCTCAATGTGACCTTGGCGAACACATAAAAAGCCATTACTGAAGTTATACGGGGGTAAAAATGAGCGCCTGTGTCAGCAAATCTGCCAGAAGCAGCAGACGTGATTGACTGGTGTTAATGTGTCGGGCCACACCCTGAACAAGGCCACGAGCGTGACACCCACTGGGCACTGGGTAGATACACATGCCGGTACTGGAGAGGCACATGCAGTACATGCTGTAGCACGAGCATACGGATGTCCCCAGGGCGCCATGTTAAATGTCCTCTTGGGACACCTTTCAAATTGGGTTTTTTTTGGTCACTCCGCATTGCTTTCCCTAGAGGTCACATTTTAGATGTGGTTTTTTTTGCGAGCCAGT
The DNA here is from genome assembly GCF_029220125.1 of Pseudoliparis swirei. NCBI lineage: Eukaryota > Metazoa > Chordata > Actinopteri > Perciformes > Liparidae > Pseudoliparis > Pseudoliparis swirei. The sequence continues at coordinate 10,812,261 of NC_079398.1, forward strand.
CCTGTTGAAATCAGCCAGCCTATAACCTCTGGGTGTGATGCTCCTTGAAAACCGCCATGGACAAGTTTTAATATCTCCACGGTGGCTGGATAGATTTGAAACTATACACATTTTATTTGAAATGTCCCATTTTTTTTGGGATAGATTTAAGTAAAAGATAATTAAGGGGGTGCCGGGGTTTCTTTTTCTGTTTTTTGGTTTGTTTTTGTTTGTTTTGGGGGTATGTATATCTGTATATGTGTGTATTTGCGTATATATATATATATATACATACACACATAAACCAGGACACAATCAAACATATATATATTTTTATGTTTATATCTGACATTTTTGTATTTGTTTTATGTTAATACGTCTAAAAAAAGATAGATAATCTAAAATGAGAAACTCTGGATCATAGATCGTTTTTGTTAATGTGCGCCGTAGCCCCCCCCCCCCCCCCCCCCCAAGAAAAGAACATAAATGCCTAAATAATTGATTCAATTTGTTAATTATTGCCTGTTTTCTTTCCCACATATTTGTTTATTCATAAACTCCTTCGAGACATCCTAACCTGAAAATGACCTGGAACGAAGCAAGAGTTTTGTTCCCCAGATGTGCCGACACGGCAGAAATTGGTCCGAGGCCGTTGTGTAACGTCACCCCCGCGCTTTGTTGCGGCAGCTAATAAAAGACACTAACTAAAAGTCATCTAACTAATCCAATCTACGATAAGATAAGATGTGCACAGCGTTTACTCAGCTCCGCTCTGGAGGGAGTGCGTGTATCCTTTAATGAGCCCGGGTACCTGGGGTGACACGCCACAGTAGCTTACCGCAACATGGCTCCCTGACGATTATGACGATGACAATGATGAAAGCTAAATCCCCACGTGAAACCACAATTACAATTCTGGGTCCGGAGGAAAAAAAATAGAATATGTCTCCTAAAAAAAGAATTACTTTCAATTATTTAATGTCTTACATGACTGCAGACTGGGAGAAGCGCACAACTAGGCCACGTACAGACAGTGTGTGTGTGAGTGTGTGTGTGTGTGTTCCTCCCTTCACAGTGCACAGCGGGGAGCCTCACAGTGGATGAAACTGCCATGCAGACATCACACATGTGGGCTTTGTGCAGTCAAATCAGAGGATGTATGTCCTGACCAATTACCGAAACCATATGGCACCACATGTCGCTGCATTGATAGAGCTTTTTTCTTCTTAGTACAGTAATCTGTGAGGAAAAGTGACAAAATCACATTCCGAAGAAACCTACTTTTAAGAAGTGTTTTCTCACTTCCAGCGCTGTGCCAAGCTGTGATGCGGCCGCTGTGGTTCTACTGTGGTGCCTCCGTCTGGATGTGAGTGGTCTGGAGTTTGGTTTCACTCCCGTGTTCCTGTTTGTACTTTCAGATATCAGCTCGTATAATATGTTCTCGCCTTATTGGAGCTGCTGCTGCGTCACATTGTGTGTTTGCGGGAGTGAATCTGCGAGGTGCTTTTATTTATGTGGACGATATAGGAAATGTAATGTTCCTCAATCAGAACCAATATGGGCCCCGTCTAGATATTTGGTGGGATTATTAACTCTAATAGAATTACTGCATTTCTCCAAAGCCTTGTGGCCCAACACCGATAATGACGGATTAATTCCTCGAGAGTAAATCAACTAAATCTAACGGGACTAATAAGTAAACAAGATGAGTTGATTTTGTTGCAGGTTTCATTTGAAAGACCATAAACTATAAACTATAAACTAAAAATAAGAATTGTTACAGGAATATGTCACTTAACATTACTTCATTAACTTGTATTTTTAAAAAGAAAAAAAGAAAAAAGGTGAGGTTAGTAGGATATAAGATGTAAGCACTTTGAGTTTCGCACTCGATCACCTGAAACACAGAAATCCAAACACACACACACACACACACACACACTGTACATCCTGTCAGAGCCAGGCATGGGAATGCATCTCTCTCTAAAGCACGCTCACGCGGTCCATTAGCTCCAGCTTTTTAACACTGCACTATATGCGATATTGGATTATGCCGACCCATAGGCAACACAGCGTGGACGCACACAGTGTATCCTAATGGGATCAAATCTCTGAAGCTTGTTTGTTGTCTGTGTGCATAGCTTTATAGCTTATATGCCAAGCATAGCAAACACTATGTGTGTGTGTGTGTGTGTGAGTGAGTGTTTGTGTGTAACGGCTGACTGGGTGCATGGATAGAGCCCCATTGCCAGCCAGCAAGTTACTCTTGTGAATTATTAAAACAGGTCAGTAAGCAGGAGGAGAACAGTGTGTGTGTGTGTGTGTGTGTGTGTGTGTTTGCAATTGTCAGCACTGCACTGCAGATTCACGGCTTAAGCTTTCTGTTTCATCCAGGACCATATAGAGGGGATTTATGGATGTGCCTTTTATTCATTTCAAAGCTCATAAATACAAAATAAAAAACAGGAATAATGTCAAATAGATGTTTGTACAAGTGGAAAATAAACTCAAGTGGATAAGGTGCATTTTATGTAGCTGAGCTTTCTAAATACAGAACTCTATCTCTAGATCAGAATGTAATGTGATATTAGTTATGTCGATCTAGAAGCTCATTTAGCTGCACATGGAGCTCCTTTGTTCTCCCGTGTTGGTCAATGCACTGCAATTAGGTTTTTCTAAATCCAGTTAAAAATTTGTCTTTTTTTAGAACAGATTCCACAGAGTTACAAAAGTTCCACAGCAAACTAATCAACGCTCAAATTGAATTACGGTGTTGTGCTTTGGGAAAAGACTACAAACCAGAGACTGTATATGAGGAGTGGACATCGGTTTGGTGACTGACACTTTGAAGCCTCAAATTCGGCATTTCGGCCATCGCCTCCATTTGTTTACTTGGTAATATCAAACAATAATCAAGAAATCTGGCACCTCAAATAACAACGGAGACGCTGTGAAAAAAAGAGGTGAAGACAATATGCTGTGGTAGGAAAAAGTATTTTTGACCCAGACTTAGTCAAAAAATGTCTCGCAGTTCTTTCTTCTGTCTTTCAATTATTACTGTTACCTGTGCTAACAATTGCCATGTATTGGTGCAATTATCCACACACACACAAACACCTACACATACACACATTCATCACACTGCAACAGCCTGTGCACAAATATGTCATGTTGAATTATCCAAAAAGCTAACTCGTCTACCTTCAGGTGAACGATCGATTGATTCCTCTGAAGAAGAAGAGGCTTCTCCAGCCGCTATGTGACGATTCAGATAAAAGAAAAAATTGTTGTGCGCAACTCATCGGAAAGAATATTTTGAAGTTCATGGGGCAGAATTTGCACAATGGAGCCTTCAGGCATTGTGCACTTGGCACGGAAACAACAATTTAATTATCTCCATACACATGTTTGCTCCTAGTGTACAAAGGGAGGACATCAATCTAACGGCACCACACATGATATCTACACAACCACAACAGCACTCACATATACTTCTTGTATCTTGGTTGACGAGGTCATCGGATATGACGGCTCATGCTTTGAATGTCATTTTACCAAGAAAGATATTCTGTGAAAGCCCTCCTGGAAACGACATCGCCCTAAATCCAAATTAAAAGTCCCTCAAGGTGAAACGGCATTCTCTCACGACTCTTTCAGTGTGAAAGGTTTGGATGTTTGACTGAAACTCATCTCCAAGAAGAAAAGAAAGGACACCGACATCTGAGAGTCATTTTACGTTATTCACAGCCTTGCATCGGTCTTTTTAATAATATATATATAATATCACATTGCTCTGTGTAAATATGTAAAGACCACATGACCACAGACGTGTGTGTGTGTGTGTGTTGTGGTGGTTGTCTCTCCAGCTAGAACATCTTTCATCTCTGCATTTGTTCTCTCCATCTCTCTCTCTCTCCATCCATCCATCCATCTCTGCCCATCCAGCTCTCTCTCCCTTCCCATCATCCCTCAGTGCATCTGTAGCTGTCCACCCCCTTTAGCTGCGCTGTCATGGTAAAAAAAAAAAAAAGTATGTCGGAGGAAGATCAAACCCTGCTTCGTATGAGTGAAGATGTTAAACCGGTAAATATTCCGACCGCTTAACATCCAGGCTCCATGATGAACTCACATTTATTCTTCACAAATGCATTTATTGCCAGTAGGTCTCATGTTACTGCCTCTTAATGGTACATTACAGCATTCGGCTGCATGCTCCAGATGTGAACGTTTCACAGTCAGTCAGCAGATGCTCCCATCTTGTTCTTTAGCTGCAGCAAAGAGTGATGAAGAAGATAAAGGGTCGTGGACGGAGGTGAAGATTATGGCGTTTTGAATTTGAATTTAAGAAGATTGTTTTTCAGAAAATATCTATATATGTGTTTTTACAATTCTGTGTTCTACTGCTGTTGGGTTTGGTTAAAGTGCACACATATTGATTTATATGGAATAATAAAAGTCCTTCACAATAAAACGGATGTCAGCGGGCAGATAACTCTGTTCTGAACAAATAAGTAGGCCAGTATCTTTCTTTAGCCTTTGGGCTTTGTATTACAAATTCAGTTTACGTGACCGTGTCCAGTGACCGGGGGGTCGCTCTCGGCCACTAGCAGAGAGATAATCTCAACGCATCTATAAACACATAAACCCACAATATATTCCAGATGAGAAACAATGTTCAACAAAGTTATCCACTGACTGGAGATGTCAAAGCCGAGTGGACGAACCCTCTTAGATAATGTTAAAAGCAACATTGTTAAACAGTGAGCGCCCAGGCCGTCAGCGCTTTGCCACCGCTCCCACGCAGATGCACATTCAGCGCGGAAAGGTTGCACTTCCTCTGAAATCCCATTGCCAGCGATTTAGCTCCACTTAAGGTACTTTCACACTAACAGGGAGCTGCGAAAAAAAAGACACGCAGCAAAAGGCCACCATGCTGGTTTGAGAGGCGCTCTCAGTGTTCCGGTGAAGAACTCGATTCACACAACAAAACGCCGCCTCACGTGGTCGGTCGGCTGCCAGGAATATTCAATCCGATGCACTTTAAGGGCCAAAACGTGTTTTGATGTTTTTACTTTGCTTGAATTGGAACACAAAGGGTCTGACGATAAGTCAAGAAGACATAGCTGATTCAATTTGATCACACATGCCCAAATATTTAGAAATATAGGGCAGAGTTCAGCCTTTTATCACTTGGTCCCAGCGTGTTATTAACATAATCCAAAACCGTTGCTAAATACCTGATTACCAGATTAATGGAAGAGAAGCTCTCCATATCATCCATATGATCTTCCAGGTGCATCCATACACCTCTCACGACACTGGAGTGTGTATGTCTTATTGGAAATAATGTCAATCAAGTTCAGAGTAAATGACGAATCTGAACTCTCCTGAGTCACTGCCGGAGCTGTGGTTTATGTTTTTTTGTTATATTTCTTCATTAGCTCCCGGCTAATTAGAGCCAGAAGCGAAGGAAACATCTCATCACGTTGGAGATAACCATCAACGATTGGATCTATCGTTATGGATCGTTTCCTCTTGAATGCTAATGCGACAATCTGCACGTCTCAAATCCTCCATTTTGGATGTTTTCCATGTCCTCTGACATTCCTGTGGCCGAAAGCGAGACACGGTGCATTGAAGCGACGCTCGGAGTGACCTCAGTCGTCTGCGAGCGACCGGCACGACGTCGATCAATAACAGTGACTCGACAATGTATCGGCCAAGTGCTGAGTCATCTGTTTCTCAAAACTCATTCTCGAATACACATTCACTATTTCGGCAAAACAATAACCTCCCACTCGGCAGAATCTCAAGACACTCCAAATCCCTGAGTCTCTGCTTTAATTAGCCCTCTCGCCCCCTCCCCCTCCGCCGCCGCCGCCTTTCGTACCAGACACGAATAGCTGTGCGGATCATTCGAACATGTGTTGATTTCATAATTGCTGTGGATTCCCAAACGCAAAAGGACGGGCGCCATCCGGTAAAGACTTGATTAGCAACAAGGAGCAAAGGACACACATTCAATCAAATGTGCAAACAATGTCACGTGGCTCCCATCGGCTCCCATCGGCTGCAGATCGGCGCCGAGTGAGTAAACAGATTCACTGTTAACTCATCATTGATAATATCTGATCTTGCCAGTTTATAAGCCTGATTGCATTTTTTTTGGTGTGTTTGACGTCAAATAATCTGAAACTAAGTCTTGATGAGAAAAAGTGACCTATGGCACTCACAGGGTAACATCTTCTTTCTTTCTTTTTCTTACCATCAGTCCAGAGACTCCAAAGGGACTCAAACTAAATCAATTTAAAAGGACATGCAGCACAATGAAGCAGTACACTCCGAAAAGTGAGGAGCTTGAACCAGAAAACCTTGGTCATTATTTCCCTGATAAAGGCCTCGAACTAAGGCTTTGACTTAATCACCTAAATATTCGCAAAACCATTTTTTTAAAGCTTAAAGTGGCTCCACCCTCTTCATCCATATATACACTAATTAAATTAGAACAAATGACCGAAAACACACATCAAGCACACGACGAACATCAATCAGGTTTTACATCACCACACCCAACCCTGATCATCAGACTAGAGCCGGGACAGAAGAAAATACGTTGACACTTTTAATTGGTTCAATTACTTTTACAAATAAGAATAGTCCAAATCATCCAATACATGGCTTTTATCCTAGTATGGGAGAATGGGACTCAGCTATATCTGCATTATGTCATTATTGTCACGTGACTCATGACTCATATCCTTTTTTTATGTTTCCCTTTCTCTTGTGTCTCCTGTTTGTTCCCTGTTATGTGTGTGTGCGTGTGTTTGTGTGTGTGCGTGTATGCCATAGGCGTGGCTTCAGGAACCTGGGCTCATCTCCACACCTGCTCGTTATCTCCAACACCTGTCTTCAATCAAATCATCAATTCCTTCCTGTTAAAACACCCCGGCATCCCACTCACCAGTTGCCAGGTTATTGTGTCGTTTCCACCGGTATTTAGACGCTCTGCCTCGCCAGTGTTTAGGCTGCTCTCTTGTTGTGTTTTTTTGACATCCTAATAACTTCTGTTCCTTGTGTCCAGGACTGCCGTGCCTGCACGCCTGCTCAGCCGCCGCAGCAGCTCATGCCACCCTATCATTCTGCATTCCCCTCCTTTTCTACCATCTCATCAGTGTAAATAAACCCATGACCTTCACCCAACCTTGTTGTGTCTGTGCTTGGGTCTGTCCAAATCCCAACCCTCACAATTATATTCACAGCTTTGCTTTACAGCAATACATTTTGACTCCTACCTCGTTAAGTACAGCCCCCTCTGATGCAGCCTGGAGTGCCTATATATGGGCTTTCAACTAACTCCAATGTCGACCCAACTGAGCCATTGTTACAGACGCTCGAAGCAACTGACGTAGTACAACACGGGCAATCGTCTTTGTGGTGGTGGCGGGGGAAGCGGCAGCGGATTGGTCCAACAAACACAGGAGACAGCTGTGGGAAACAAAAGTCACGCGACTCGTTGGTCACATGGTCGTGTAAAGCACCTTCTGTTTTGTAACCCGAACTCTGTATTTGTTTTTGCCTGAACCTTATTGCCTGCAATAAAAATGTTTAAAGACTATGATGCATGTAATGAGGGCTTATGACACAGACGACAGAAAGTTACCTAGAGCGTCACTGACCGAGCGTCGATGTGTGAGTTGGGATTGTGTATATATATATATATACACTACCGTTCAAAAGTTTGGGATCACCCAGACAATTTTGTGTCTTCCATGAAAAATCACTTATTTATCAAATGAATATAAATTATAGTCAAGACATTGACAAGGTTAGAAATAATGATTAATATTTGAAGTATTAATTTTGTTCTACAAACTTCAAGCTCAAAGGAAGGCCAGTTGTATAGCTTATATCACCAGCATAACTGTTTTCAGCTGTGCTAACATAATTGCACAAGGGTTTTCTAATCATCCATTAGTCTTCTAAGGCGATTAGCAAACACAATGTACCATTAGAACACTGGAGTGATAGTTGCTGTAAAAGGGCCTCTATACACCTATGGAGATATTTCATTAGAAACCAGACACTTCCACCTAGAATAGTCATTTACCACATTAACAATGTACAGAGTGTATTTCTGATTAATTTAATGTTATCTTTATTGAAAAAACTGCTTTTCTTTGAAAAATAAAGTCATTTCTAAGTGATCTCAAACTTTTGAAAGGTAGTGTATATATATATATATTTATGTATATATGTATATATGTATGTATGTATATATATATATATATATATCTTTAACAGAGTGACTTAGTGACTTATCGCCAGTCTCAAATTAGCCTTGTCACAACCACTGGCCTCTTGCCAGGTATCCTGGGAGTTTATGGGCAGTCCAGCCTGTGACGAGGTTGTCCTGACAGGAACATCCTTTTCTCTGAACCAGCGATGTCAGACAGCCGATCCGACAGCTGTGAAGTATTTTCGATTTAGTTCACTCGCTGAGTAAACACAGGCTTAATCTGCCGCCGTAACAACAAAGTTTCATCAATTCGTTTAATTTGGGATTAATGCCATTTTGATTTCATGAAACAGGTGGTCCGGTGATGCTTAAGTGTAATCCACTCTGAATAGTTCAGTTATTTGTTCCACGCTGTTAAATCCAATTCAGCAGAATTTGGGGGTGACATGTCAGGATTAATATTTGTTCACAGCACGACCAAAGCAGATGGTTTGTCGACCCGAAATAAAAAGAAGGAGCTGAAAGACGGTGTTAAGCACATATGCAGAACATGTTTTGTGGCAGTCTAAATATGTTTGAATACAGAAAAGGAGAGCTTATGCTTTATAATAGGAGGATGAGGAGAACATAGTTTAAATAGCACACAACAATGAGAAGAAAAGAGATTTTGAGTAGAATATTATAAATAGCAAAGCTTTATTTCAAGAACACAGCGTGCTCAACACGGTCCAATAACAACTATCAACACACTGTAACTTTGGGCATGAGAGGTTCAGAGCAGCTTTAAGGAACATTGGGTTGAGGTTCAAAGGTTTACAGAATAAAAGAGTTTCACCCTCACATGAAAGAGGTTCAGAGCAGAATAGAGTCAGAAAGAGATCACATGTTACATTGGGTGTTTGACAGAGTAGACCCCACTACTGTAAAGAAAAGTAGCCCTCCTCTCTTTAAAGTTGGCAAACTTCTCAATAACTCTCTAGTTAAAGTCAATCATGTCTGTAACCAGCCTGTTTCCATTATTCTTGAGGGAATGTGTCTGTTTTTCAGAACTTCTTCGTTGTGTTTTCGATGCCAGTTCGGTCTCCTTCTGCTGCTCTGCTCTGCAAACAGGGTTAGCTACATGCTGTTAGCTAGTTAGCTTCATGCTGTTAGCTAGATGGCTGCGGCAAGATTCATGCTTCTTACACTTGTCTGAAGCTCTTTAGATCCCTCACCCCGTTGTAGTCCAGAGAGTTTCAGTCCCAAGACTTTGGAACAACAGACAGGGGAAACTAAACAGCGCATTACTCACTGAGCCTCCAGCTAACCAGCTCCGTTAGCAACCTGCTCGCGTAGCTACGTGGAGCTCTCTGGGCTGAGGGAACGATACCGGTCTCTGATTTGACGAATAGTCCAGTCACGTGAAATAAGAAACAATGTCATTGGCCAGGGCGCACATTTCTGCGCCCGAAGATTCACGTTTCATCCGCCAATGAGAAGCCGTCCTTGCCGAAACGACCGTGAAATGTTTGCTCGCTGCCGCACACACACGTTTGGCCGGCGCCCGTAAAAGGGGGCGTGGCTTTTCTCAGTGATGATGAGTGGCGATATATAATTTTTGGTCACATTTAACTTAAGTGGTTGTTGACAGTGGCTTACGGTCTCCCACACACATTTAGCGCGTCAACACGGTATATTTCTTATTTTAATTATTTGGTATATAATGTTTTTGAACAGTATATATTATATTATTTTCTTCTTCTTTTTTTCATCTCAAAATTTTAAAAGGGGCGGCGCCCTAGCGCCCTCTATTGACGCACCGCCAGTGTTGTACCACACTCATGGTATTACTTATGATTTTACTTATGGTATTACTTATGGTATTACTTATGGTATTACTCATGGTACTTTTATAGTTTGACTTTCTAGAAGAAATGTTACTTTCTTGATTCTTGTTGTTCTGAGTTTGTACTCGTGTTTGAAGTCACTTACTGGAAGTCTCTTTGGATAAAAGCATCTTCTAAATGAGATGTAATGTGATGTAATGTAACATATTTGGAGAGGAGCGGTCTTTACAGGAGATTAGTCTCCAAACACTAGAACCACGGAGCGACTGCACTTACACTATTGCCACGGAAAACTCTTGATCCTGATTGGCTGGCAGGTGTGGATCCACTTTTAGTAACCGGACAGGAGAATTGGACACCTACAAAGGAGGGGAACATGAATGGATGAAGTATTAAACTGCGAGTAACAGCAAGCTAAAGAGCTCATTTAAAAATATATATTATTTGTAAGCAGTAAATTAAAATAGATACGGTGGTCATGAAATATATTGTACTTATGAAACGGTAAGCGTCAGACTGACCGAAGCGACAGGCTTTTGATTTATAATCACCGCTTGAAGTTAAACCATCAACAATCAATTGATGCAAAGACAGGGGATATGAAACAAATAAATAAATCAAGAGGGGCATTTAAGGATCCAATCCATCTGTTTGGTGTCAGACCTAAAGGTAAGACACAACAGCTCCGATATAGAGACACCATTATTTTATATTTAATATCCATTTGTACAGAAGTTTGCTCCGTCCGTGAAAATCCTTTTTGCTTTTATCGCTTGGCATAAAGTCCGTGGGAGTGTTGTAGTAAAAATGTCCCAACTGTAATTTCCTTGTACAGAATCTTCTGGCACCGACCGCGTGACAAGAAACACCACCAAGCCCGTGTTGGAACTCGGAAATAAAGATAATAAAACTGAACAAATACAACACAAGAGCACTGAACAAATACAACACAGGAGCGTTTGTGAACGATGGCTAGACAACATTCATATTGAACACCTGAGTGTGTTTTTTAGGGTTCCTGTCCCTTTAATGAAACATCATAAACTCTCAGGGCCGACCGCTTTTCGTTCTGAGCATCCGTTTAATTAATAAAGTGGGAAAACAACCGAATTTTTTCTGGAAAAAAGATCTCTTCGACCATCCTCATGAATATAGATACTATTTGGCGGTCCCAGGTGAGGTGATGTGATATCTCTGGTCCCAGAACTGGATTTCACTCACAATAATGTCTGCTAACCTTGAAGAAACTTCAAATAGTTTGGGAAGAAAGGTTGGGGAGGACGGTCCGCCGCAGATACACACATGCCTTTGATGTGCAGCCCCATGAAACTGGCCAGCCTACACACACACACGTGCACGGAGAGCGTGTGTACATAAGAGTTTATGCATAATTATCTACCTCTCAACAAAATGTCAGTGGACTTCAAAGGACATCAGACAAGTACACAACCACACACACACACACTGCAGATCCCATTATTTTGAGAAATAGGCCATAATATTTTCTGCAGCAGTATGTTTTGCGGTTCATGCGTATGCGTGAGTTTATTTGTGTGTATGTGTGTGTGTGTGTGTGTGTGTTTGTGTGTGTGTGTGTGTGTGTGTGTGAACCACTGGGACAGAGGTAGGGACTATAATTCAGCCAAGTGTGCATATGTAACCAAAGAACAAAAGAGGTTTTCAATGATGAAAAGTTGCTGCAGAGGTAAAAAATAAATAAAAAATGGAAAGTCAGTGGACATATGCACACGCACGCACACACACACACACACACACACAGTAAAGTAGCTGGTCCCCAGTTTTCGGTGCTAATGGAAATGGCGTATTGCACAAAATATTCATGAACCAAATATTTCTTCTCAATCTTGCGGACAAATGACACAAGGCTTGACAGGCAGAATATTACACAGGTAGACAATAAAAAAACGTCCTGTTGCTAGGAGACCGCGTAAAAAACGAACGCCGTGAGCTGGAAGAATTTTGTTCTTCTTCCAATAGAGAAATGAACAAAACGCTCAAATTGAATTACGGTGTTGTGCTTTGGGAAAAGACTACAAACCAGAGACTATATGAGGAGTGGACATCGGTTTGGTGACTGACACTTTGAAGCCTCAAATTCGGCGTTTCGGCCATCGCCTCCATTTGTTTCCTTGGTAATATTCTTCAAAATACCACAGCCCCATGTCAACAACCGCCTTAAGTAATGTGCTTTTGATCGCTGATGGGATCCAACAGCTGTGGCCTATTCCTCATACATTGACTCATTGGTTTCATGTTAATTCTGTGATTCATAAGCAGCCGACCAGATCTTAACGGGAATTACTTCGATAATGTTTTGTTTTTTTGACACTGAGTATTAGAAAGGCTTAACTATACGCACCATTTGCATCTCCAGCGGTCGCACGCATAATAAAATACTTTGGGGAGGGGAAATACACAGAATTCTTCATCATTTAGTCAATCATCTTGGAGAACTTTAATTGAGATCCGTGAACATTCGTCGAGGGAGGGGATGAACTGGCTGGAGTTGCGGCTCATGAAAGTTCTGCTTCAAATGTGGGGGAGGTGGATTTCAGTCTCCTATGATGTGAAATCAGTGGCCCGTTCAGCCTGAGTGGGCGGGCTCTGAACTAATTAACATCCATGTGTAACTCATATGTTTAGTTTTGCAGTAACAACTGCAGATCGGCTCAGAGTTCGTTCTACGTCACTGCCTCGACACAAAGTAAATGACTCGCATGCGATTGCATGAAGGTGACTTGTTGTAAAGCGATCGCTGGGATTAAAGGTTCTCTTCATGCATCACAGGGCCGTAAAACAATTGAATGCAACACTCCCCGTGTACTGTATAGAGGGAGACTTGTTTTACCCAGAACCCCACGCGGTTCACTGGATATACTGCACAATATGTCCAGTATGGCTGGGCCCAGTGGATCTGAACCCACTGAAGTGGCAGTGTTATGCATACATTATGTAAACACTCACACACACTTCTATACACACACCGCTGGACCGATGCACACATTCGCCGTTCCTAATCTCAATCCGTGTATATAATTCCCGTGTGGCCAAAGGTGCCGGGTTGCTGGACTGACAGACGGACGTAGCGGCGTCGCGACGTGAGCGCTTTAACATGGCGGCTGCTGCGACCTTATGACCCATGTTTGGATCGGGACACACTCTGTGGTGAGGAGACGCCCGCTCCGTGGTCTCAGACTCTCAACTCCATCGCACACAACGCCCAAGATGGAATGTTGTCTTGCCCGGGAGTCGAAACGGATAATATTCCAGAATAAAACGTCTTTAAAGGCTGATTGTTTGCAGATTACAGTACCCCCCCCCCCCCCCCCAGATCTAACCCACCTTTAAGCCCCCTTATACCCTCCTGTTACCTTTGGGTCAATATGACCCCATTCAATGTTTATCCCTCCTGTTACCTTTATATTTACTGACATATTTTACCCATGGGGTTAATTTGACCCCAGCAATTAAAACTTCCAGAAAATTATTAGAATTAATATTGTTTTCCAAGTTTAAGTGTGAGGTACTTTGTTTGTTTGTTGACTACCTAAATAGCCCTTTAAATATATAAAAAAGTTGATATTTCTTATATGTTTGACACAGTGAAAAACAGCCTGGGGTCATTGACCAGAAAAAACACCGACATTAAACATTGAATGGGGTCAAATTGACCCGAAGGTAACAGGAGGGTTAATGCATTTCATAAACCTCAGTGTAAGACGTTCTATGAGAGATTTCCTCTTTAATCAATGCACAGAAAAATTGCATAACCCCACAGGCCCACACTACCTACATGTGAGTTGCATGAGATCATGATTTTAAAGCGCCCACCATCTGGTTACCATGACGTTAGCGCCCATCTATATGTATAATAGCTACCCTATTTTCTTTTTTTTTCACCCAATCCCCTGAACGCAACACGACACAAACGTAGTCTCACTGCATAAAGACACATATATTGCATGTATGTATGTAGTGTTATGTCTTGAGGATTCATATTTATTCGTTATGTACGCACTGTGAGAATGTATCGAGAGGGGAACCTATTAACTGTGACACCTTCAAGCGGCACGCTGGGTAGAGCTCATTCTCCACCTCCCTCAAGTCAATATGAACTGTGACTCCTTAAAGCGCCATGTTGGGTAAAGCTCGCTCACAAAAAGCTGAGGCGTTACATCGTCGAACGGCATGCTGGGTAATGCTTTCTCTCTCCTCGCCCGCTCCAACCTTTTAACACATTACTCATTCGGCCTTCTCCCGCGACAGTATTGACTCACATTGTTCTGAAAGCATTTATCTTCTTTTTTTTTTTGGTGGAGCCCAATGGAGGCAGACTATGCTAACTATATTTTGGATAATATATATATATGATTTTTGTTGGCTACATGATTGCGGATGTGGTTGTAAAGTCTGCGGTGCACTTTGAAGACCTGAATCCCCAAAGTGTCCTGGTCTGAAACACAGCTTTGGGTTGGAAGTAAAGTATCTCAGCCACAAATAATCAAACGCTGAACCAGTTCATAAACTGTACGAAACAAAAAGTAATCAGGAGCCCACAGAACAGCAAGACATCCACTTCTGCTTTAGTTTGGGCAGCGCTGGGATTTTACTGCCTCTGTCTGTCTCCTGAAAGACTTTTTACTTTCCCCCAGCTGGTTGTATTATATTGGGTCAGGCAGCGCTGGGCTGTCTGCCAGACAGTGATGTAATTACATTGTTAACAGTCATTGTGTCAGGCACTGTGAGCGATGTGCAGGTCGAAGCCTCTACTTCTCTCACTCTCGGAGATGACATTACACTCCCTCAGTCTCGCGCTGTCATCGAGGCGGACACTGACGGCTTTTGACGCCGCGGCTGTGACTCTGTTTCACGAAAAAGAAGAAGAAAAAGTCATTGGACTTGTAACTCTTGCTCCCGTCCTCTCTACAGGACTGTCTCAGAAAATTAGAATATTGTGATGAAGTTCTTTATTTTCTGTAATGCAATTAAAAAAACAAAAATGTCATGCATTCTGGATTCATTACAAATCAACTGAAATATTGCAAGCCTTTTATTCTTTTAATATTGCTGATTATGGCTTACAGCTTAAGAAAACTCAAATATCCTATCTCTAAATATTAGAATATCATGAAAAAGTATACTAGTAGGGTATTAAACAAATCACTTGAATTGTCTAATTAACTCGAAACACCTGCAAGGGTTTCCTGAGCCTTGACAAACACTCAGCTGTTATAAATCTTTTTTTTAACTTGGTCTGAGGAAATATTAAAATTTTATGAGATAGGATTTTAGAGTTTTCTTAAACTGTAAGCCATAATCAGCAATATTAAAAGAATAAAAGGCTTGCAATATTTCAGTTGATTTGTAATGAATCCAGAATGCATGACATTTTTGTTTTTTTAATTGCATTACAGAAAATAAAGAACTTTATCACAATATTCTAATTTTCTGAGAGTCCTGTATATGTGCATCGCTTCGTCTTCGCTGACATTTAAATTTACTTTTTTAGGCCGCCGGTGTCAGATTTCTTTTTTTTTTCTTTCTCTGTGATGCAAAGCTTTCCTCTTCACGTCCATGCCGTCGGGTGAAAATGGAAGTCCTACATCTAATCACCTCATTATTCCGATGGCTTCAGACCTGCCTTGTTTCTGGGAGCGTTGAGTAGACAGGTGTAACTGCCACCTCGTGCGTATCCGATAAGCAGTCAGGCGACGGTGTGAAGGCAGCGATCCTTCAGCTGACTTTCTGCAAACACACCGAAACAGAAATAAACCTCTGGCTACCAATCTGAAAAATACAGGAAGAGCTCAGGGTGTAGACAACTGGACCGTAACCGGAGGCGAGCGTTCACACACGGCACCCGGTCACACACAGGAAGGAGCATGAATGATGAACAGATATATGTGGACGGGAACGAGGGCGACGATGTGTTTCTCGTCAGTGTCATCTGTGTGGGGAGTGAGCACAGGGTTCATACCCATGCTGGCCTATGGATTTACATGACTTTTCCATGATTTTTACATGTCCTTTCCAGGACATTTCCATGTCATTTATATGACTTTTCCATGTCCTTTCCATGACATTTCCATGACTTTTCCATGTCATTTATATGACCTTTCCCATGACTTTTCCATGTCCTTTCCATGACTTTTCCATGTCCTTTCCATGACATTTCCATGTCCTTTCCATGACTTTTCCATGTCCTTTCCAGAACATTTCCATGTCATTTCCATGACATTTCCATGTCCTTTCCATGACTTTTCCATGTCCTTTCTATGACTTGTCCATGTCATTTCCATGACTTTTCCATGTCCTTTCCCGTGACTTTTCCAAATCCTTTATGACTTTTCCATGACCTTTCTATGACTTTTCCATATCCTTTCTATGACTTTTCCATGTCCTTTCCCATGACTTTTCCATGTCCTTTCCCATGACCTTTCCATGTCCTTTCTATGACTTTTCCATATCCTTTCTGTGACTTTTCCATGTCCTTTCCCATGACTTTTCCATGTCCTTTCTATGACTTTTCCATATCCTTTCCATGTCCTTTCCATGACTTTTCCATGTCCTTTCTATGACTTGTCCATGTCATTTCCATGACTTTTCCATGTCCTTTCCCGTGACTTTTCCAAATCCTTTATGACTTTTCCATGACCTTTCTATGACTTTTCCATGTCCTTTCTATGACTTTTCCATATCCTTTCTGTGACTTTTCCATGTCCTTTCCCATGACTTTTCCATGTCCTTTCCCATGACTTTTCCATGTCCTTTCTATGACTTTTCCATGTCCTTTCCATGACTTTTCCATGACCCATTTCCATGAACAAATATTTTGGGAAATCTCTGTGTATACTTTATCCCTTAGCTACTGTTGCTATGGTCACCGCATTTTTCAGTTACGGTGGGGAAAAATTATAATTGCGCCGCGAGTATGAGAGCATATGCCTGCTTATATTTTGAGGATCTTTCCTTTGAAAACATATTAATTATTTCAACCTCAGCGTAGTTGAGGTTGAATATAAAATATGTTCATGTCTTTTCTAAAACTTTTGAGATTTCATTCTTTTCAATGACTTTTCCAGGCTTGGAAATAACCATTTTAAAATGCCATGACTTTTACAGGTTTTCAGTTTGGAAGAAAGCCAACAGGACGGATCAAAGGGACACATACAAAATTGCAGTGGCAATTATTTAAATCCACTTTAAGGACTGTTAGTTCTCTGTGTATTCCATGTTCCCTAGATTCCCTTGTACATCATATGTATTTATTCCACCCGTTGGCCATGTGGACATATTGCTGATCCATTTCTTTCATATTTAAGGCTCCAACATAAGCGTTAAGTCCTTATTACTGGCTCTGAAACAGGCCTTTGAACTAATTAACGTGTAATCCCGCAGTCACATCTCAGCACATACAAGATGCTCACTGAGTTTTTTATTTCATTTTGAAAGGAGGGGGGCATTCTTAGTCGCCTCTCCCATTGTCCTGTGTCAACACAGCCTCTCTGTGTAACACCCTGTTCTGTTTCTCCTGTGTTCCGTGTCTCCTGTGTTCCGTGTCTCCTATGTTCCGTGTCTTCTCTGTCTTAATTGTTTAATTCCCTGCACCTGCCCTCAGCCACTCTTGTCTCGTTACTGTCTGATGTCGTACACCTGTTCACCCCCTATATATTGTGTCAGTCTTTCCCTTGTCTCCTGTTGGATTGTCGTCTCTAGTTCCGTGTCCTTTTCCCGTCGTCCTGTCCGTGTTCCTGGTTCTGCCTGTTTGACCCTGCCTGCCCCTTTTGGACCTTGTTCTTTGGTAAACTGTTTTGCCTCATTAAAGAGTGCTTTTTTTTGTTATTCATATTGCGTCCAGCCTGTCTGTCACAAGAACCTGACACTCTGTCTTAATGAGGCGGTGCTGATCAGACCCAGCTGACAGAACGCTGTCTTTTATAAGCTGGTCATCTTGTCTCTTTTTTTCTCCCCGAAGCACGTTTGGATTGTTGTCGCTAAAAACTCATCCGCTCACTCTTAAATATTGGCTCTTGATATTCAACGTGACTCATTTGATATTACAAACACGCTCACTGAGTTTGCGGACCTCTCTGCCTTTTGCCTCCTTTACATTGAGTCGACAGAGTGCTCCGTGTAAACGGAAGCTTTCCTACTTCCTGTTGGGTTGAGGTTTCAAAATAAGATTACAAAAAACCAACAATGATCATAAATAGCTTTATTCAATATGCTTTATTTATGTGCCAACAGGAAGGACTGTAAGACACACACACACACACTAATGGACACACAAACGCATGTGTGTGCGTGTGTGTGTGCATGCGCGTGTAGCTTAATTTTTTGTTTTTATGATTCTATGTGGGTCTCTGTGCGTATAGGTGATTCATCACAGCGGTGTCCTGAGCAATGTCAGGCCAGAGATGATATATGAGAGCGACAAACACCAAATCTAACAACACACACACACACGTACAAGTTCAAAGTGCTTGCACCTGCAGTCAATGTTATTGGGATATTAAATTACACAAACTCCTAATTGAGAGCTCAGTTCATGCAAATCATATTGTACAACTAATTGCTATTTTGTGCAGGGACACACACACACACACACACACACACCTATACACACACACTCCCGGTACCTATGTACCTTCACATCCAGTCCTACAAAATCAGTTAAAAACTCATTTTGAACTGTTGTGGGAAAGATCTCGCAGCATAATTGCACATTATTAAATAATCACTTGACAATTACTTCAGTCGTGTTGTCTGAACGGAGAAAAACGGGCTTATGCAGACTAACGCGAACACTGCCTCATTTAAATAAATAAAAAAACATTCTCCATTTAAATTTTTGTTAATCTCACCATAAAGAGAGGCCTAGTCTCCGAGTCTGCCTTTCTCAATCTGCCCATTCCTAATTTACTAATTGTCTGTGTGCCGAAATAGCAGGTTGAAGCGTGGAAGCGCGCTGAGTGCACGCACGAGCACAAGCAGACGCTCCAGGTTCATCACTCAGTGTCTCTCTCTTTCTTGTCTCTCCACCGGCGAAGAAGACGATCGCTCATTGCTGACAAGCGTCCTCCCACATGGAGAAACAGATCCGTCCCCGGCTCTGACTTGCTGTGTTTACAGCTACTTACTCGACGTCAGTAGCGGGCTTGCTCTCCTCAGCCTTTTCTGGTTCATTCCCTGTGCACTCGTACACTGCATGCAGGTCACACTGTATCTAGCATGAACACACACCACACACATCACACCGCCGCTTTCCAAAACATCTAAAGAGCTGCGAGTTCACACACTTGAAAGAGTTTCTGCGTTGAAGCATCCACGATGCTGATGGATTGTAATCATAAAAACAGATCGGCGCGGTGATGAGGAGTGAAAACAGTCATCTTGTTTCAGCCACAGGAAGTGACCAGCTATGAGTTGGCTGACACATTGTCACGCCCTCCCTCTCTGACCTATGACAGTTTGCAAATAGATGATGAAAAGCAGAAATAGCATCAGATGCAACGAGCTGTCAGTAATGAAACAACAAAAACAAACATGAAATATCATGAAACTATCGGATATATAGTGTGACTTCATATTTGAACTTTAATTGATCTTAAGCAAAGTGACCGGTCAGCAGCTCCAGCTCCACTTTGTCGTATATGACGCTCAACTCCTTGTCCATTTGTAGATTTAATTTCGGGAGTGTGCATAGCTTAAATATGCCGATTGATCCATTCAATCCATAATCCAAACCGCTTATCCCTCTTTAGGGTCGCGGGGCGCTGGAGTCGATCCCAGCTGACATTGGGGCGAAGGCAGGGTTCACCTGGACAGGTCGCCAGTCCATCAATCAATTTAATGAAGTTGGTAGAGACCAAAAACAAAGAAAAAAAGAAAAACGAAAGAACGTATTGGACTTCAAATCAACGGCACGGTTGCTCCGTAACTGCTGGATGTGTCGCCGAGCCGCTGTTTGCTGACCCGTGTGATGTATTAACAGAGATTATGATATGTAAATGTTGCTTCTGCAGTGGTTAAAGGTTTTAATATGGATTTGGCATCACTTCAATCACTATCATCAATAACGATCGTCGCCCTCAGTGTCCCGGCCCCCAGTCCAAACCCGTTGAGCGTGTGAACCAGTGGCGGCTGGTGAATTTGGGGGGGGGGGGGGGGCGCAGTTTAAATAGCACTCAACAATGAGAAGAAAAGAGGTTTTGAGTAGAATATAGTAGAACACAAAGCTTTATTTCAAGAACACAGCGTGCTCAACACGGTCCAATAACAACTATCAACACATTGTAACTTTGGGCATGAGAGGTTCAGAGCAGCTTTAAGGAACATTGGGTTGGGTTTCAGAGGTTTGCAAAATAAAAGAGTTTCACCCTCACATGAAAGAGGTTCAGAGCAGAATAGAGTCAGAAAGAGATCACATGTTACATTGGGTGACAGAGTAGACCCACTACTGTAAAGAAAAGTAGCCTCCTCTCTTTAAAGTTGGCAAACTTCTCAATAACTCTCTGGTTACAGTCAATCATGTCTGTAACCAGCCTGTTTCATTATTCTGGAGGGAATGTGTCTGTTTTTCAGAACTTCTTCGTTGTGTTTCGATGCCAGTTCGGTCTTCTTCTGCTGCTATGCAAACGGGGTTAGCTTCATGCTGTTAGCTAGATAACTGCGGCAAGATTCGTGCTTTACACTTGTCTGAAGCTCTGTAGATCCCTCACCCCGTTGTAGTCCAGAGAGTTTCCGTCCCAGGACTTTGGAATAACAGACAGGGGAAACAAAAAACAAATTACTCATGGAGCATCCAGCTAACCAGCTCCGGTTAGCATATAGGCTTGAGGAGAATCTCCAGGTGTACGTCCTCCCGTGGTCAGCGCTTTGCTGCAGAATTTTTAAATCCGGATGTTCGGGTCCCAACTCTTTCAGCCTCTTCTTGTCAATATCTGACCGTCGATTGAAAGGTGTTTGGTGTAGAGATACCAGAGTTATCAGTCGCCGACGCCATACTAACATAAAGCTTCTGCTAGCTATGTTGCTCGCGTACCTCCGTGGAGCTCTGGGCAGCAGGGTTGCCAGGTCTGTGTGACACAACCAGCCCAATATCAGAACTCAAAATATGCCCGTGCCAAACCATATACACTGCTTTTAAAGTCCAACAGCATTACTATCATTGCCAAATGTATTGTAATATCTACAAAGTAACAACATATGTTTAGTATGCCACCAGCATTAAAAGCAGTTTTCCCTAAACAGTTATTTCACCTAGGTCCTAAAAGTAGCCCGATTCCGCAGGAAAACCGCGGACCTGGCAACACTGCTCTATGGGCTGAGGGAACATACGGGTCCAATCGCGTGCGCACATTTTTGCGACCCAAGATTCCCGTTTCATCCGCCAATGAGAAGCCGTCCTTGGCGAAACGACTGAAATGTTTTCTCGATGCCGTACACACACGTTAGATCGCCTCGGAAAAGGGGAGGGGCTTCTCTCCGTGATAATGGCGATATATTCTATTTTTTCCACATTAACTTAAGTGGTTGTTGACAGGCTGACAGTCTCCCACAAACATTTAGCACGTCAACACGGTATATTTACTATTTAAATGATTTGGCATATGTTTTTTGGCAGGATTTTTTTGTTCTTTCTTCTTTTTTTTTCTCCATCTCAACATTTTAAGAGGGGCGGCGCCCTAGCGCCCCCTATGGACGAACCGCCACTGGTGTGAACGGCTTCCCGTGTGCAGAGTAGGGTTGGGTACCGAAACCCGGTGCCAATATGGTACCGGTTCCAATACAACCGGTATTACCCGGACCGAAACGCAACGCACATTTCGGTGCTTCTTTCCGGTGCCTGAGCCGATTGAAATTGAAAAAAACTATTGTTGTGAACTTCTCTGGTGACTCCGCCCTGTCAGCAGGTTACGATAGCCTATCATATAACTTTGACAGCGGAGGCTGCGCCGTGTGTGACTACGTGAACCCGTGTGGAGCACACCAGCATCAGGCTGGGCGCGACGGGGAGACCGTCACCGGTCCCCCTGAACACGTGGAGACCGATGAATAAAAGAGCAGCCTGAACTCAGATTAGTACCGTAACGTTGATTGCAAGTCTTGCATTCATAAAAGTAGGCCAAGAAATAATAAATAAGCCATTATAACCATGCTTAAGCTAGCTCGTAGCTAGCGTTAGCTCGTAGCTAGCGCTAGCTACGAGCGTGACAGTCTGCTAGCAGATGTGTTGATGTACAACGATCCCGGCTGTATATATATATATTAGCACCGGTATCGGAAAAAACCCAAACGATACCCAACCCTAGTGCAGAGTGACGTGTGCGCGGCTGTCAAAGCTGACACTGCGTTGGCGAGCTGATATGATAATAAGACGAGCTAACACGAAGCGCCCTCACATTGTCGAAATGTCATGTCCTGTCGGAAATATGAAAACCAAATTAGCCAATAAGATAGAAGTCCTGAAGAACACACTGTTGTCTGACCTTGTCACGGCGCTATTAGAGTGGACCCAAAAGCACGACTCAGACTGGAGTAACAAAGAATACTGTCTTTGGTTGGAAACAGGCTGGGTCAAAACCGGGAGATCAGTCGAAGAAGCAAACAAGTCCAAAAAGGGGCAGGGCAGAGAATCAGAGGTCAGGGCAGGCAGGCAGGGTCAGAACAGGCAGGGTCAGGAATATACTCTAATAACGCTGGAGAACTTGGCACGAAAACACAAGACAATCTGGCAGAGGACAAGTGGAAGTGAGGGAGCTAAATAGTGAGGGACTAATGAGGGGATGGGCTGCAGGTTAGAAGGGCGTGAGGACCAGGTGAAGGGAATGAGGGACTAACGAGGGAGTGATCAGAGGCAGGTGAGGGGAGTTGGATTGACGAGGTGGTGTGACAGGATGAAAACAACTATTACAAAAAGGAAGGCGTGGAGCTAAACTGTTACAGACCTCCAGTGTCGTCTCACGTGGATCCAACTGCAGCCGAAAGAGTTCCGTCACTCCCTGCCCGACACCTGATCTGATCATAAACACGTTTTACGACTTCAAATCCATCTCTATTCCCCAGGGTGTGTGTGTGTGGAGGGGGGGGGGGTTGATGTGATGCGATGTGTCTTTTCGCAGTCTCAAGGAAGACTGCTCTCCTAAGAAGTGCTAAAGGCTTCTGATGCAACGGTGACAGGTTGTTCAGTCTGTGTGTGTGTGTTTTCTATTTTCCCTGCAACACCCCCCCCCCCCCACGCTGCCCACGACGCATGCCACATGTCACAACCGCACACACTCAAACACACACTTTCAAGCCGGCGCACAGCTCCCAATCACGAATGCCAAAGCGTGCCTCGGACTAATCTCCCTTCACACAAAGACGGCGGCGCGCACACACGGGTCGCAATCGGTGATGAATCGGCTGCACGCTGATTGATTGCTGCTAGGTCAAATCGGAAAAGGTGGAGAGGCACGGAGAGAGAGAAAAAGGAGGGTGGGGAGTGTTTGGTTCCCACTTCTTCCAGTGTGTCATTAACGGGTGATTATGGTGGTAATGACCCTGTGAGTCCAACACCTGTCAACTTTACATACGCACAATGTTGTTGCCCTTCCTCTCCATTTATCCCATCGTTATCTGTGGGGAGTGATGACTAAGACTCAAAAAAAAGGGGGCGGGGCTACTCACTTCTACCTTCTAATAGTCATTTAACAAGTAACTAATCTAATAACAAAAAATTTGAGGAAGAACTACACTTAAAAATCCTCATAGTGTTTTAAAAGTGTTTTTTTCGGAAGCCAACATTTACTATTAAGAAGCCCCAGAGCAAGATATGGTCTGGTTGAACTGGGAAGCGCCCAGTAGCTGGCGGGAGATGTCTGTTGGATCTGGATCTGTGAATGAATGTGAGTCACAACTGGACAGTTTACCATCAGTAGGCGAGCGGGGCGTCTCGTGTGAAATCTGGCCTTGATGGAGCAATGTGGGGGGAAATGTGATGGTCAGGTTGTGAATGTGCATTTGGGGTAAACCAATACGACACGAGGAGCCTGCAACGATATGAATGTGGCTCAAAGTATGCGTACAGGACAAATATGTTCCCTTCAGTGGAGTGGTTCTCAACTGGTCTGGCTCCGGGACCCCCCCGTCTCCCCTTCATGACCCAAATCACGGAACATTCCCAACTTCTCAAATGTATTTAATTCAAATATGGTGCAGTTTGAACTTGAGATAGTATGGAGTCACAAAAACAAGTTTAATGATAAATCCAAACGACCAGCTGGTGGCGAAGCTAGAGAAGGAACTATTTCTATAAAAGCTGCATTTTAATTAAAAAAAACAAAAAGCTGCGTCTTCAGGAAACAAGGTTTTACAACTTGCATAACAATTTAGGATCTTCAGCCATTTTTAAACAAACTCAACAGTTTTTATTCACAGACACAAAAGTACAACAACTAAGAAGAAGTATAAAAAAAAAGACAAATGACCTACATTTAACTGAGAAAACACACTCACTGAATTATGACAATGTACTAAAATGGTCTCTGTCTTGAGGAGCAGCTTTTGCACAGATTCCTATATTCAGTAGGATGTTTGATTTAATTATCCTGAAAACCCAAAGTCCCCCCCCCATATCGGATGGTTTGATCCAACCTGGCACACGCTGCTGAAAACATTCCACTGCATAAAAAAAAATCCTTCAAAATAAAATCACAGGAAGAAAAAAAAAAGTTTAATAAAATAAAATAATAATATTTTTTATTTGCCTTGGCAAAGGCCTGCGACCCGCTTAAAACAGGTCCGCGACCCACCAGTTGAGAACTACTGCTTCAGTGTGCCCTTTATGGAACCAGCCAGAAGCAAGTGATTTAGATGCTAATCCTACACCATAAAATATGAATAACTCAATTACCAACAAGTACCTGCTCCTAATAATTATTTATTATTATTTATTTTTCCTCTGTATATTTTGTATTTTAGTATTTATTATTTAGTATTGTTATTGTGTTTTGTGTTTTTATATTTATTTTCTATTAATTCTCTGATGTGCACCGCTGCTGTGATTTTGAAATGTCCCCACTGTGGGACTAATAAAGGAATAGCTAATCTAATCTAATCTAATTACACAGCAGATGTCGTTCGCGGAGATGGTTCAGAGGAAAAAACTTGAAAACATCGTCACCGGACGTGATAAAATGTTGAAGGTTAAGCATGAATATGCAGAATCCCTTCCGACGACGGAGTTGAAATGCTACAGAGGGACGCTGTTGGTCCCGTACAAACACTCTCTCATCCCAGCTGGTCACATGTGGACGTTTGGTTAAACACTTTGGCGAAACTTACAAACGCAATTCAAGCGCACCGTTAAAAGAAACCAAAACATTTGCTTATGTTTAGACAGAAAGACCACGTATGTTAAAGAAAACATCTTTGTTTGGGCTTTAAATAACTACATGAACTTAGTTCTTATCTTCACAATAATTCAAGAACCATCTTTAACTCCATCGTCTCCCTCCCGCAGCGTTTTCTCTCGGCGTTTCATAATGACGCAGATGGATTTATATTGCAGTGACTCGAAATCATCCTGATACCAACGGGTGCCTTGTGCGTTGCTATGAGACGCCAAAAGTTGAGGAAAGAACATTGACTTCTGACGTTGTGGGAATGAGAACAATCTGTGTATCAGATTCAGATTCAACTTCATTGTCATTTCACAGAGTTCAGGCACTAAGGCAAAGGAATGTAGTTTTACATCTGACCAGAGCGTGTAAAGAAGCAGTAAACCATAAATAAAAAATAAAAAATGCAGTGCAGAGTTGGACAACAGTGGAAATGAACAAATATATATATATATAAACATCATTTACAAGCAGCAAACCAAAGAAACAGCAAACCAAAAGCCAAAGATGCAAGTGACTATATTTAGACATTTAAGGTGCAGTGTGATTGGTAGAGGGGAGGGTGTGGAGAGGGAGAGGGTATTACCTTGATGTCATATTTGCACATCGTCACGTGTGTTGTCGTCGTCGTTATTAACTGCAATAGAAGGAATGGAGGTGGTGAAATGAGGCGTGGCCGTATACATATATTGAAATACATGATTGAGTTCAAAAGGGCCAGACATCAGTTGTCTCACTGGGGAAGGGGACGTCCAGGATGGAATTTGACCCCTAACGTTGTCTATTTATAGTTTGGAAAGTTGATACCCTGCACTTGACATATGGCGTCTGTTGTCTACCTTTTCCCCGGTCGCATTCGGCTCCATCCTATCAATAAACCACAGGAATGCCAACATGACTCCACATGGGCGACTGCACATACTCCAGATCTGCATGAAAAGAAAAACATATATTTATAATTTTTTTAACTGGCACAATTAAAGAAGCCAGTCGGATGTGTAGTCCTGCGGTTGAAGCTAAAGACATATGACAATGTAACTAAAGCACATCCTCATCTACAAACTCTGACTCATCGCGTCTTTTCATTAAACTCCAAAGCTCCACTTTGTAACACAGGCAGTTTTGTGTTATATGTAATCTATAAGTAGGAAGTAAAGACGTAAACCGAGGTGGTGACCTCCTCAGGGTAATGTTCTGAGACTTAAAGCACGGTAACTTCGTTACAAACAACGTCCAGCATACAGTGACCTGGACTAATATTCATCATCCATTTGATGGATTTTTTGCCCAACGACGCCATGAGGGGCTACTCCAGCCCAACAACATTTCTTCAAATGATTAGAATGACATATAGTCATTTAAATTGACATTTGTCAAAGGAAAAACAGAAGAAATGTGTTATGGACGTCTGTTGAATGTCAAATGAAAGTCCTACACATTTTCTAAATGGAAGAACAAGTTTGCATTTTTTGAGAAATGGTGAACAACCGAAAAAAATACTCATTCCCCCGTTGTTCTGGTCACTAAAAGCCTCTTGAAGTTCCATCTCGCCGTTGTGTCGACTGACGTCTGGGCCATGTGTCGCTATGAGTTGTTTATTCGCCTCGATATGCATTATGCACCGGTTCCCTCCGTCTCACGTCGAAACATCTCAATGATGCCTCCTCGCTTGTGTGTGTGTGTGCGATTGTATGTGTGTGTGTGTGTGTGTGTGCGCGCCACACAGTCAAAGGAGAAATGTATTCAGACCTAACCTTGGGAATCGAGGGCAATTTGTTGTTTTCTATCAGATTCCCACACCAAATCATGATGAAATTAACAGGTGCATTTAATAATTTATTCTCTAACAAGAGAGGTGACGAATTGCCCTGTGTGCACCTGTGCGTCTGTATGTGTGTTGATGTGTGCGTAGGTGTGTGTGTGTGTGTGTGTGGTAAGTAAAGCAGAGCTACTTCACAGTCAGGCCTCGGGCGTTCATTGGCATCACTCCCTCTCAGGACTCTCTGATGCTCTCTCACTCCCAGGCGAGCAGAAGATCCCTCTGACGCTCCGTCCTTCACTCTCTCGGTGTCTTTGTGTCAGTCTCTCATTATAATTGAAAAAGAAGAGGCCTGCTGGCAAAATTAAACGACTGCCGTATCCCAATCAGCAAACAGGCACACACACACACACACACACACACACACACACACGCACAGTAGGGGTATTGAGAGTATTGGCTGTGAAGCTGTTCCCAGCTTGCACACTGTGAACTGAATTGAGCAATACAAGCAGCATTTAAACGTTTTGGCTAATGCGTGTGTGTGTGTGTCTGTGTCTTTCTATGTGTGTGTGTGTGTGTCGTATCTTTGAGACAAATACGACATTGTAGTGTTGAGTATTGCTGATCCAAGAGTAAAAGAGGTGAGAGAGAGACGATGAGAGAATCCGGAGAGGGAAGGAGGTGAAGACAAAGCCGCCTGGCAAAGACAACGGAAGAGATCCAATCGCGTGTCACCAACGTTTACCAAAGTAAAAGAATTCAGAACATTTCTGGGATTAATTAAGCAGCAGAAGAAAACTTCAGTTGCCGTGCCAGGGCGACAAAGAAACAGTAAAAAAACACAAAGAAAAAACAAAAAAACAAACAAAAGGCCACAAGCAGACAAACAAAAACATGGTTGGGTTCTAACTCGGGATGAATGCAGTCGACCACAAAGAACCACAGGAACACGGCATTGTGTCGGGTGGTTATCCCGCCTTAGAGCTGTGAAGGAAAATAACAAGATTGATTGATTGAGTTGATTCCATCTGTGAACGTAAACTCCAGCCCGGCCGTGATTGGCTGAGCTCTCGGCCCGGAGCGACCGGCGTCCGGCTCTAACGGCCACATCCATCCTCAGAGTCCACCTCGTGGCACCGAATGGAATAAGGGCGATGCCCCCCCAAAAAATGGCAGATCAATCCGTAAGTGAAACCCACAAATGTTCTATTAATAAAAGTCGTCCCGCAGTACTCTGCCAATAAGCATTCACTCGAGTCCCCCCTGTCTGTTTTGGTTACTTCCTGCCTGTCGACGCCATTTTCTCTTCCGTCGACCCCATTTCTGTGTCTTCTCTGCAGTCCGTCCTCTCCTTCTCTCTACCCGTCCGACCACATCCCCACATCCTCTCCTCTGCCACTCGGTCCCTTCTGTCGTCCTCTCACCCTCTTCCCTTATGTCTCCCCTCCTCTGCACATTAGTGCGTCCCTTCCCCTTAACTCCAACTCACTCACCCCCCTTGTTGCTCGCTCTCTCTCTCTCTCTCTCTCTCTCCCTGCGATCCATTCCTCCGCTCAATTACCGTGTCTGGAAAGCATCTGGCTGCCTGGCCCAATGTGTGCATATGTGTGTGTGTGTGTTGAGGGGGGGGGGGGAGGGTGCCAGGTGTCTGGGCAGTGATGCACTGGCTTCTTGTCATTCTCGGTGAAACAGCTGCTAACGGGTAACAAGGAGCTGACTCCGCCGCAGGTTTGAAGACGGATTAGAAACGCTAGAGGGGGGGGGGGGGCTCCGGCTGAAACACCGGGGGTCTCGCCTGTTTTCTGGCGTCCCATCGCCATCTTACCTCCAAACAGCTACTTGAAAAAGAAGATCAAGCACATAGGACCGTGACATCGTTCACCAAGAGCACACTGTCGTTACATTCATGGATGGTGATGTGAGACTATAGACAAAGTGTTGGGAGTCTGGCCTGCTCGGCCAAAGCCTCCTTCTTCTGTTGGACGTCCACTGATACGGCAACTCTTCAAAATGACGCTTCAACTGCTTTCACACGTCTACATGTTTGAATGTGACCTCAGTGCTCACACACTTCGGACCCTTCAGGCGTCATTTCCTCACACAACTTCCACACTTCACACACACCTTGCTCCACCTTTAGGACTCACACTGCAGCTGAAATCCATGAGTACATACACTGCACTGGCCTTCGTTCATGTTCAGGACGTCCACTCAAACCCAAGTCATGTTTTTCCTGGATATATAGCCATATAGCGATATAAACGGATTTCCAAAATAAAAGTGATATATTTGTATTGTCACATGGTGAATAAAGCGTAACGTCTGACTCAGACTGAGGTAACCGATTTGAACTCCTGAAGAACAAAAGGTTTACGAATGTGTCCATTATGGGCATCGGGAAATGTCCCGATCCATCCCCGTTGACCTCTTGATTTCCCACTTCCTTTTTCTGTCAACTCAGCAATAATTGGCTTTAATGTAGAAATGCAAATATCAAATTCAAATGACCTCATACTGTATAGGTCCCGCCTTCGTCTGTCAGCTGTGGAGCTGATGATTGAGGGATGAAAAGGAGTGAGAAGCTCAGGAAACCTGACTCCACTAACCTTGCTGAGGCCCTTTCCCCACTCACTCTCACTTTACCTCCCTTCCTTTCTCCATCTTCTCCTGAAGTATTGAATAAATGATGAAATTCAATCCGTTTCCCCTTCCCTTTTTTTCCAGCCCGCGTCGTGTCTTTCTCTCACTCTTATCTCTGCAATAGAATAACGGATGAGATTGCAAAGTTTTCCCTGCAGTTGTTTGTCCTCTAATCCGCTTTCATCTCGTTCATCTCTCCGCGTCTCACTCCTGGTGATCGCGACAAGAAGAACGACACGGCTGCCCTGTTTTTTAAAAACCTTT
Source organism: Pseudoliparis swirei (assembly GCF_029220125.1). NCBI lineage: Eukaryota > Metazoa > Chordata > Actinopteri > Perciformes > Liparidae > Pseudoliparis > Pseudoliparis swirei. The sequence goes on from NC_079398.1 coordinate 10,842,372, forward strand.
CATGGCCGGGATTAAACACGCCCGAGTTTACTTAAATAAATAAGCTATAGACTTGGGAAGCAGTCAGAGATAAGACATCAACAGTTTCCTGATTTTTCTTTTTACAGATTAGAGAGCAGCGTACTATTAAACCGAAAATGTCAAGCAATACAAACAGACTGGAGTGTAAAAATACAAAATGTATGTTTTATATAGACTGCACACAGACCATACATCGTGATAAATAGAGTTAGGCAATGACTATATTATCAGAAGCTATTTGTTATATTATGTGATACATTACTTAATCAGCCATGCCTTCACTCTTAAGATAGATAGATAGATAGATAGATATATACTTTATTAATCCCCAAGGGGAAATTTGTCGAGCCAGTAGCAGCAACACACAAGAATAAAAAAACAAAACACAAAATATAAGAAGGGTTAGGGTGATCTGGCAAGAGGTGAACTGTTGTAGAGCCTCATAGCCGTCGGCAGGAATGTTCTCCTGTATCTGTCCTTGTGGCAGCGGAGCGTGAGGAGACGTCTGGAGAAAGTACTCCTCTGTCCCTGTAGGAGGTGGTGGAGAGGGTGGTCCGGGTTGTCCAATATGGACACCAGTTTCTTCAACGTCCTCCTCTCCACCACCTGTTCCAGGTGCTCCAGCTGGCAGCCGATGATGGAGCCAGCCTTCCTAACCAGTTTGTTAAGGCGGCTGGTGTCACCGGCTCGATGCTGCTCCCCAGCAGACAATGGCAAAGTGCAGCACACTGGCCACAACCGACTGGTAGAATAACTCCAGCATCTTGCTGCACACGTTGAAGGATCAAGCTTTCTCAGGAAAAGAGTCGACTCATCCCTTCTTGTACACAGCGTTGATGTTGGCCTTCCAGTTCAGTCGGCTGTCGATGGAGACGCCCAGGTACTTGTACTCCTCCACCATGTCCACGTCCACTCCCAGGACACTCAGAGGTGTAGGAGCTGTCGCCTTCCTCCTGAAGTCCACCACCATCTCTCTGGTCTTGGCCACGTTCAGCCGCAGGTGGTTCTCATCGCCCACTTTACAAAGTCACTCACCACTGTCCTGTACTCCTCCTCCCGTCCATCCCTAATACACCCGACCACTGCAGAATCATCAGAGTACTTCTGCAGATGGCATGACTCCGTGTTGTACTGGAAGTCACTGGTGTACAGGGTGAAGAGGAAGGGAGACAGAACAGTTCCTGTGGGGCTCAACATCACTGACCACCGTTCCAGACAGCACACGCCCCATTCTGACAAACTGTGGTCTGCCTGTGAGGTAGTCAGTGATCCAGGAGATGGTGGGCGCGTCCACACCGGCCACCCGCAGCTTCTCACTCAGCAGCAGTGGCTGGATGGTGTTAAATGCACTGGAGAAGTCAAAGAAAGTGACTCTCACAGAGACACCGGTTCCATCCAGGTGCGACTGAGCTCGTTGCAGCAGATAGATGATGGCGTCGTCAAGCAAATTGCAGAGGGTCCAACGACGATTTCACCTGCGGCCGGAGGTGGGCCAAGACCAGCCTCTCCAGCACCTTCATCACATGGGAGGTGAGGGCGACCGGTCGGTAGTCGTTGAGGCCAGATGGTGTTGACTTCTTTGGGACAGGGACCAGGCACGACGTCTTCCACAGCACCGGGACTTCACCCAGCCTCAGGCTGAGGTTGAAGAGGCGCTGCAGGACACCAGACAGCTGGGTGGCGCAGGTCTTTAGGACCCTGGGGCTGATGCCATCAGGACCTTCAGCTCTGCGCTGGAGTAGTTTCTCCAGCTGTCTTCTCACCTGGTCAGTCGTCACAGAGAGAGGGGGGAGGGTGGAGGAGCCCATTGTTATTGAGGGCTCGGTGGATGTGCAGCTCAGCAGGGGGAACAGAGGGGGAGGTGTGATGTGTGGAGGAGACAGGAGGGCTGTGAACTGAACCTATTGAAAAAACAGTTCAGCTCGTTGGCCCTCTCCAGGAGCCCCTGGCTGTCTCCTCCCACCTTGAAGCCAGTTATCTGCTTCATGCCAGACCACACCTCCCTTGTGTTGTTCAGCTGGAGTTTGGCCTCCAGCTTCCTCCTGTAGGAGTCCTTGCCCTCCTGAGCTTCACCTTCAGGTTGCGCTGGGCTTTCCTCAGCTCATCCCTGTCTCCAGACCTGAAAGCAGCTTTCTTCATGTTAAGAAGCGCCTTCAGGTCCCTGGTGATCAGGGCTTGTTGTTGGGAAGCAGCGCACAGTCCGTGATGGGATGGTGGTGTGTTCACAGAACTTGATGTAGTCCGTGATGCAGTCCGGCATACTGGTGATGTCCTCCCAGTGCGGTCCACACAACACATCCCAGTCCGTTGACTCGAAGCAGTCCTGTAGAGCGTCGTTAGCCTCCAGAGACCACCTCCTCACAGTCCTGGTGGTCACAGCCTCTTCACCAGAGGAACATACCTGGGTGTCAGCGGACCAGGTCATGATCAGACCTGCCGAGGGGAAGGGCAGTGGCGCTGTATGCGTCCTTAGTATTAGCATACAGCAAGTCCAGAGTTTTATTGTTCCTTGTTGGGCAGTCTATGTATTGATGGAAGGTTGGCAGAGCTTTATCCAATGTGGTGTGGTTAAAGTCACCAGTGATAGCCATGAATGCTCCAGGCTGATGATTCAGCAGAGCAGACACAGTGGAGTGGATGGTGTCCACAGCTTCCTCAGCGTCAGCTGATGGCGGCACGTACCGACAACCACAATGGCGGACGTGAACTCTCTCGGCAAATAGTACGGCGCATCCCCACGGCCAACAGTTCAATGTTCGCTACAGAAGCGCCCTTCACGCACACATGGTCCGGATGGCACCACCGTTCATTCACATAAACAGCGATCCGCCCCCTCTTCTTACCGCTCTGTGTAGCGTCTCTGTCAGCCCGAACAGTCCTGAAGCCGGGCAAAGACGCGCTGTGATCCGGATAGTCAGCGTGTAGCCACGTCTCAGTGAAGCACAAGAGACTGCTCTCACGGAAGATCCTCTCAGACATTACCAGCGCGCCGAGCTCATCCGTCTTATTCGCCAAAGACCTCACGTTCCCCGTTATGATCGACGGTACCGAGGGTTTGTATCTCCTCGTTTTAGCCCTCCGCTTGACACCCGATATGCAACCGCGAGCCCTTCTCCGTAGCTCCAGCGGGATCACAGGTCTTTCTCAAGGCAGAAGCTTCGGCCTGCACAGCGCGATCAACTGAGCACGCGAGTAGACGACGGTCCCCGTCATTGTTTTGCTGTGGCTCTCCGATACTCACGACAAAGTGAACAAAAGCCACAGTAGAATTATCGAAAAAAGTAGTTATGGTCCAGTGTCCGACCGTAACTAAGACAAACGTGAAAGAAAAGAAAAAGAAAAAGAGAGGAAAAGTGCAAAAAAAGACAATAAAATAAAAGCAAAACGCCACTACTGAAACAAGCAGCCGTTGGCACAGCGCCATTTAACACACCAAAAGCGAAACTATTTTTGCGCGTGACCGAATCCCATGAGAAGTCAACGTACAGACGCGTGTGGCTGCGTTAGACGCAATGTTTTCCCGGGCGGCGTGTTTGGGGCGACGCGATCACAGCGGCGCAATTTTCGCCCCGAGTTGAAATATTTCAACTTTGAGGCGGTCATCTCGCAAGTCGGGCCAATCAGCTCTTGAGTTCCGCTCTCGTAGTGCTGGAAGCGGAAGTCTTTCAGACGTAACAGTAACTTCATCAGTGAAAGTGACCGAGCTGAGTGAGCCTACGGGTGATGTCATCAACCCAAACACAAGGGCATTAGTGTGTGAGACGTCCACAACAAGTATAAAGCAGAACTAGTGGTTAGTTATTCTGGTCGGATGAAGGAAATGATAACGGTCTTTTTACGGAGACGAGACACGGAGATAAGCCCCCCCCTCGCGGAGTGTCTCGGCACTCATGGCGAGAACACGTGAACGGTCGAGCGAGTAAACTCACGCGTTTTGGGCGACGCGAAAAATAGTTTTGCTTTTGGTGTGAACGCACCTTAACATTCACTGTGTTTAGGAAGTTGCACACCATAATAATCTCTCATGTTCAATAATGCATACTCTCAAACACACACACACACACACACGCACATCGTGTTAAATACTGATTCAAATGTGTATTTGAGATGCTCAGAGATGCACACGTTCTACACACCACAAACTCACACAGACAAAAGGGAAACAAACACTTTTATACACTTTCCCTCTACGGATTCTAAAACGTTAATGCAGACTTTAGGAAGTTGCCCACTATACGGCCGCTATGGCTTCAGTGACTACGCCGAGGCCACCGCAGCTGTTTGCAGCCGCTATGGCGCCCGGCGATGCTCGCCGCTAGTTCTCCTCACGTCGGGCACGGCGTCTGGGTCGTCTGCTGCCGCTGAAGTGCCAGACGGCATCGCTGCGGCGACGAGCAGCGGGAGCACGCTTTGGATCTGATAAAGCGCATTGGAGTGGAAAGCAGCCCAGACGCTGCAGCTGCGGATTGTCGCCGCGTAAACACTTCAGGTAGAGAAAAGAAAGTCAGAGGAAGACCAGAAGCACCCGGCTGTCTTCAGATAAGTGACGGCCGTGTGTGCGGCTGGTCGGATGCGTTGATTTGTTTATTTATTGAGGTCTGTTCAACATATTTTACACCCGGTGGATTTGGAAACATGGTTTACTCGACTGGTTCTTTATCTAAATACAATAACGTACCCTACTGTCTTCCTCTCTCACTCTCTCTCTCTCTTATCTGATGGAGTGAATAATTCATATATTTTCTTCAAGGCGGAGCTTTGTTCTCCTCCCTGGCGTTTTCTGTTAAGGCACTTGGGATATAGTGTGCAAGCGTGCAGCATTTGTGCGGCTGAGTGAAGTCAAACTCTTCCCTCCAATTTCAGAGCCGACCGACGAGGTCACGCCACATTTGTTGACAACAACCTATTGTTCCTGTGTCGTCAAAGTGTTTTTGTTTTGCTCAGTCGGACGAGAGAGAAGAATCATGTGTGAATCGTGCATGCGAGTAAATGTGTGTTTGTCTGTGTGTGTGTCTAAGTGTATGAAAGTGTTTATTTTCCTATTGTCTGTGTGAGTTTGTGGTGTGTAGAACGTGTGCATCTCTGAGAATCTCAAATAAACATTTGTATCAGTATTTAACACGACACTCGAAAACAATGCCGTGTGCGTGTCTCTGTGTGTGTGTGTGTGTGTGTGTGAGGATGTATTATTGAACATGAGAGATCATTATAGTGTGCAACTTCCTAAACCCTCTCTCCTGAATACTGAAGCCTTCTCTTTCTCTCTCGGCCTTCCTCGCTCACCTGTATGCTCCACGCCATCAGCTGGAGTAAGAAAGGAGAAGGAATGTTTGTTGCCCTACAATTTGTGTCTTTGAAGCTGATTTTCCAAAATAATCATCCCTATCCTCTCGCGATGTCAAAGTGCAGTCCGTCCCTGAGCGACAAACACAACTCCAAATGTCATGGTCTGGGTTTTGGTGTCTTATTTCCTGTTTCATTTTGAAATCCTTGTCTCCTGTGTCCTCTGTTTCCCTGCACTTCCTGTCCCTGCGAGTGTCTGCTCTGTCCCTGACTGTTAAACCCCTTCACCTGCCTTCAGCCACTCCTCTGGCTCCTGTTTGATTGCAAGCCCCGCCCTCATTGCTTCCACCTGTGTGTCGTTAATCCCCTTCATCTGCCCTCAGCCACTCTTCTGCCTCCTGTTTGATTGCAAGCCCCGCCCTCATTGCTTCCACCTGTGTCGTTCCCCTGTGAATTTAGTCTGTGGCTGTGTCTACTACCGCACACGTTACGAAGTACACTGCAATGCAGTGCACTACAATTCAGTGCACTGTATTGCAGTGCACTGCGTTGCTGATAAGTGCTGTCTCAAATGGAACACTTACGTTAACCACTTGGCGGAAGTGACGGACGCAAATCTGTTCACGGCACCCGCGAAATTAAGCCGGGAGTGACGTACGCAAATCTGCTTGCGATACCCGCAAAACTTAAAGTGACAAAATGAATGCACTTCTTGCCCTCTTTGTGTCCCTGGTTTACCCCTTTCTCCACCCCATGTGGAAACTGCGATATCTCCACAATCGCGGCAGGAGCCTCCGTGGTCTACCGCTTGTGCTACCGTAACCATCTCGTCCGCCATTGTTTTAGAAATAAAATGAAAAGCTGGCGAAAGGGCTCCTCCTCTTCCGCTACGTAGCCAAGATGGCGGCCATTTAGGGCGAGTAGTGTCCATCGTTTTACACTACATTTTTTGCCCGTTTGCAGTGCGCCATCCGGGTACTTTCAGTGCACTGAATTCTGCTGTTTTTTTCAGTGGCGCACTTCGAACACTGAAAGTCAGTGCTCGAAGTGCTCAAGTGCGCGGTAGTAGACACAGCCTGTGTCTCCTCCTTGTTCCTACTTCCCGTGTTCCTCATCGTGTCTTTTTACTAGTAAAAGAGTTTTTTTACCTTACCTCGGCTCCCGAGTCTCTGCCACTGCTCTCAGAAATGTTACAGAACGTGACAGCAACAACATCGCCCTGAACGCCTGCTCTGTATTTCCAGTGTCTGTGCAAGCCCTTTGAAACCAGCCGCAGAACGGCGGACCCTACAGCGTATAGAAAGGTGTCCAGTCGTTGTGAATGCATCATGCTTTCAGCAGCATCAACGCAGGTATGATGCAAATATGAAGGATTGGGTGCCTGAGCCTGCCAGCCTCAGTGCAGGGTTTACCTTGTCCCAGAATGTCTTCCCTTTGATGAACGTTGGCTTTCATGTTCAGATCTACTTCACTTGAATGTAATTCCCACAGCGTCTGCGTGTCTATGTATTATTTTGCGTGGCTAAAGGCGTGGTCCGATGGGAGTACGCGGCCTCCAGGGCGTACTTCAGGGCCCAGGTGAGTCTGGGAAAGGGATATTTCAAGGGGAAACCGCATAAGCCTCGTGCTATTGTTTAATCGCAAATGAATTACATGTGCGCCTGAGTGATATCTCACCTGCCAACATTGCCCATTGCTATTCCCGCTCACATTTATGATCATAATTATCATGTTTGTCGTTCCCCATTTCTCCAAGGACCATCTCAAAGGCGACGGATACCAAAGTCGAGAGGCAACAGAGTCAATACATCAAAGCAGTCAGTCGCGTTGGATGAGAATCAAACAAAATCAAATATAAGCCCCAAAAAAAAAAAGTTTAATAATGCCACGATGGGCGGAACTGGTCGAGGTCCAAATCACAGGCGACTGCCAGAGGAGCGACACATTACGGCGTGAAAATATGTGCATCCCATCTAACTTGATCACTTTAGATCATTTATACAGTAAACGGTCTAAGAAGCAATTAATGGTGTTACCAAATCAAATGAAGATGTGCGCCTAGTTGCTTTGAGGGCGTCGCACGTCGACCCGACGCCATCGTCGGGTCTCTTGGTCTCGCTGCTGCAGCGTCTGAATTGGACTTGTGTGCACCGGTTGCCCTGCGGCGTCTCACTCGCGTCAAAGAGTCATTTCCCGTTGCCATCAGACTTTTTGTGTCCAAAGACAACATTGAGTCGGTTGTACGCCTCCATCTGCCTCTCCGTCTTGCCGGCGCCGCTTGCCAAGAACGAGACGACGTGCATCCAACATGGCCGAAACGCGCCGAAAAATCGAATGTAGCGATGCATACCTACGCACCCGTCCGCTTACCCGTCGTAGTTTCTGATCCTCGGATCGCAATCACAGCCGCTCCGCCCGTCTGCGGCCTGCAGGCAAAACTGAATATTCATACCGCTTTAGACCCTGGTCATGAATATTTATAACGGTTCACACCAGATATGCAAATGAGCCAGCCAACCCAGATGGCTTCAGATCACGACATAATGATCGCACACACACACACACATACACAAACACACTCGCATAAACGAACACACCCGTGAAAAAAAAAGCGCGAAACACTGTGAAGGCTTTCATTCTTATGGGTAAAGACGGCGTGTGTCACATGTCAAAGTGGAGACAGGAGATTAGAAATGGACGCAAAATGTAGCTGCCAAAGTGTGTGTGTGTGGGGGGGGGGATTTATGTTGCCACTATGAAGACAGGTTTACTCGACAAACTCTCGCATCTTAATACGGCAGGAAACGATAGAGATGGAAGTGAATTATCATTTTTGATTTCACTCGTCCATGAACTCAACGCCGGTTTATTGCAGATCAAAGCGGTCCGAGAGGATTGCTGTCGCGGTCGTGTTGCCAACAACATCTCTCCCCGGTTCCTGAAATACGGGGTGCTGTTAACTGTTCATATATTATCATATAGGATGATTCCAGCTATTCAGTCAGTTATAGTTGATGAATGCATTAATGACCCTAATTCAACCCGGGAGTGTTGGGTGATGTTCTGGTACCTAAACAATCGGCCCCGTGCCGCGGTCGTCATCGGTTCGGTCGCCAGTCGGCCTGGAGAGCCGTCGAAGAAAAGTTGCACTGCTCTCTCCATGTTTTATGAGCGATCAGATAGAAGTAAAGCGTGCGCCCACGGCCTGGAACCGGCCTTGTATCAGATTAAAGAGGATTATGCCGTATGAAGAAGATAGATTACGGAAAATGTCGCCTCCAGCATAACGACATTGTCTTGGAATCCAAACTAGTAGTCGCCGGCGTGTACCTGTGTGTAAAGGCAGACACAGTTCCTCACGATAACACTCTTTCACACTCACACACACACACCCAGCCTAGCTACTGTAAGCACAATCCGATATTTCCTTTAAGACAAAGCCCTGTTAACGAGCTTACCGCACCACACACCGTGTGTGTGTGTGTGTGCACACATACATGCTTGTTATCGTGCTATAAATGACACATCTAAAACAGACACACACACTGACTCACATTGAGCCCGATGTGTGTTCTGACACAGGATTAAGGCCAACTTGCCTGTCGCCCGTAAACTCGACATCACCTGGGCTCACGCACCGCGTCGCTGTCAGGCCTCAGGTTGTTCTCCGATTCCAAACCTGGGAGGTAATTGATCAATAAATTGTAGAAGATCAAGCCTCCTCGAATGACTCGCCGCATTCACACACATCGCTTTGGCCTCGGAAGGGGCAGAGGTCGCTTTCACGTGCCCGGTGAAATCTGGCGAGCTGCATCTTCAAAGCCGGCGACATGTTTCCGGGATGCTGGAGTCCGTCTGCCTGATGCAAACAGCTGCAGTGACATCATCATCTTATGAGTTTAACTGTGCAGTCAGAATGAGGCCAGGCGGAGCAACACAGCTCAACTGGGTCACAGGCTGTGAGTCACCGCATGTCACAATATATACCTGGACTGAGTCCACGCAGAGCAAAGAGGCATCTCTCTCGCTCTCTCTCTCGCTCTCTCTCTCTCTCTCTCTCTCTGACATATGGACCGTTTTGCATTTTGTAGAGCAGAGCAATTTCTTTAGTGCTGCAGCTCCCTATTAACCATAAATATATATGTATATGTGTGTATACAGGACTGTCTCAGAAAATTAGAATATTGTGATAAAGTTCTTTATTTTCTGTAATGCAATTAAAAAAACAAAAATGTCATGCATTCTGGATTCATTACAAATCAACTGAAATATTGCAAGCCTTTTATTCTTTTAATATTGCTGATTATGGCTTACAGCTTAAGAAAACTCTAAAATCCTATCTCATAAAATTAGAATATTTCCTCAGACCAAGTTAAAAAAAAGATTTATAACAGCAAAACAAAATCAAACATTTGAAAATGTCCATTAATGCACTCAGTACTTGGTTGGGAATCCTTTTGCACGGATTACTGCATCAATGCGGCGTGGCATGGAGGCAATCAGCCTGTGGCATTGCTGAGGGTTTATGGATGCCCAGGATGCTTCAATAGCGGCCTTTAGCTCATTTGCATTGTTGGGTCTGGTGTCTTTCAGCTTCTTCTTCATAATACCCCACAAATTCTCTATGGGGTTCAGGTCAGGGAATTGGCAGGCCAATCGAGGACAGTAATGCCATGGTCAGTACACCAGTTACTGGTGGTTTTGGCACTGTGGGCAGGTGCCAGATCATGCTGGAAAATGAAATCCTCATCTCCATAGAGCTTTTCAGCAGACGGAAGCATGTAGTGCTCTAAAATCTCTTGGTACACAGCTGCATTTACTCTGGACTTGATGAAACACAGTGGACCAACACCAGCAGCTGACATGGCTCCCAAACCATCACTGACTGAAGAAGAAGCTGAAAGACACCAGACCCAACAATGCAAATGAGCTAAAGGCCGCTATTGAAGCATCCTGGGCATCCATAAACCCTCAGCAATGCCACAGGCTGATTGCCTCCATGCCACGCCGCATTGATGCAGTAATCCGTGCAAAAGGATTCCCAACCAAGTACTGAGTGCATTAATGGACATTTTCAAATGTTTGATTTTGTTTTGCTGTTATAAATCTTTTTTTTTACTTGGTCTGAGGAAATATTCTAATTTTATGAGATAGGATTTTAGAGTTTTCTTAAGCTGTAAGCCATAATCAGCAATATTAAAAGAATAAAAGGCTTGCAATATTTCAGTTGATTTGTAATGAATCCAGAATGCATGACATTTTTGTTTTTTTAATTGCATTACAGAAAATAAAGAACGTTATCACAATATTCTAATTTTCTGAGACAGTCCTGTATATATGTACATATACATGTACAAATGTAAAAATATCTATTTATTTATGTGTATATATGTATACAAATGTGTGTATATATATGTATACAAATGTATATATATAATTTTTTTTTAGATATGTGTTTGTGTGTATATATATGTATATATTTATATATACAAATGTATATATGTATATATATATACAAATCTATGTATATATATATATATATTTAAAGCAAAACAAATGCACTGCAATACTTTACAGGTATATTGGTGTTTGTGATTGCCTCTTATAGACGACATGTCATCTAATGGTTGGGTTTTTTCGGAGTTGGATATCACAAAGACAGACTGCTGTTCCAAGGACCCTTTTCCTTCTGGAGTAATCTCCACGCTCGCATCACACATCCTGACTGTTGAGACTCTGTAACGTTCAGTTGTTGCCCATCCTTTCATCACCTGCCAGCGGGTCACTGTCTGTGCATATTAATCCAGTCCGGTAATTCTACTCCATGTTGGTCCTATTAATGAGAAACCTTTAAAAATGTGATTTTCAAATGGCACACGTCTCCTCCTTTAGCTTCTCACCTCGTTGCTTTGTGCAGCGAGGTGATGAATATGCGCGGCAGGATTCAGGTCCCAGCTGTGATCATGGGTGAGGTCAGACCAAAGAGTTCCAATCCGTGAGGTTCAATTCCTTCGCTTTGTAAAAACATACCTGGAATTGCTACTAAGAAATTATTAACAGGCGTACAATAAAGTTAAAATATTATTATTATGGTTCATGTATTTTTGTGGACGTGTCTCTTATAAAGGTGCTGCTAAACGGTTGAGTTAAACTCACCTGTAGTTCTCAGAGGGCAGCTGCAGTAATATTGTGTGTGTGTGTCTGTAGGAGCTCACAGAGGAGCACTTGTTGTGTTTGGGTTTTATGAATCCACGCTTATCTTTTCAATCACGGCACATTTCCTCGTTTTCTGCACGGCAACACATTCCGTACATTGTACTTGTTGCCGGGCAGAACAGTAGATTGTGAGTCGAGATACCAAGCTTAAATGGCCACCGTGCCAATTTTCCATCCGAACCGTATCGCTCTAAAGTGGGCGAAGATAGAGTGAATATTTAATTTTCACACTGAAGATGGAGGGACGCTCACGCAGCTCAAAGACAACAATTGTGTGCGCACATATGGAGCATATGGACACTAAAAAACACAAATTGTATGAAACAACTGACTGAAAAAAAAACAGCTCATTAGCAGGGACAAACAGCCCCAAAGGGTATTGATAGCACACACACACACACAATTGAGTGTGTTGCATTAATGTGACCGGTCACATTTTGGGTAAATGGAAATTGGATATTTAATGCAATCAATCAAGTTATCAATTGGTCAACGCAGTCCGTTTGCTTTAAACACCTCCGTGTAACCGAGCACATTAAGGAATAATTACAGTGACGCGTGACGAATTATAATTTGCCCTCCTCTGTTTTTTACTACTTTTTTTGGTGTCTACTAATGAAGGACTTCCTCATAGTTATGTGCTCATAAAACCAAAATGCTCTTATTTATTACAGGCCTCCATCCCTGTGTTCACGGCCGACTGCTCTTCACCTAAAACGTGTCCCACGCATAATTTGAAGAGTGCGTCGTCTTTGCAACTCCTTGATACCCAAAGGGTAAAAGGCCATTTGTAATGCAGTGATTTGTGTGAGGTTATTAAAACAAGCTTTGCCATAGGGTAACTTTTTCGTAATTTTCAAAGACACATTGTCTCAGGAAAACACACATTTTATTTCATCTTCACTCCAGCAATACTGATCAGCTTGAATTCATTTGAAGGGTGGATGTCGTCTCATCAGAAGCTCCGGCTCGCCATCTTCTGTGTACCACATGAAGCAAATTAGTTTATCTGCTGTTATCTTGTCATCCGGGACCAGGGGATTAAACATGGATGGATTAGGTAGCCCCCCCCCCCCCCCCCTCGCCTATGATGTGTGATACAGGACGCGCTGGTGTCTTATGGCGAGTAACAGTCTTGTGAGGTAGAATTCATTCTCAAAAAAACATCTCTGCTTTGTGGAAATCACAAGAGAATTGGCCATCATGATACCTGTGGAGTCAAACATGATTTTGTAGAAAAAGATATAAAAACTAAGAAAAGAATCTAGAAATAAAAAATAATTTTCAAGTAATAAATCAATTGTGAACGTGGGAAAATAATCGCAGGTTAAAATAAACGAAGCAATTGGCAAAATACCTTGAATTAACATCCAACATGGGAAAAGGGGCGGAGCTAAGAAGCCACCGGAAGCCACAGCGGGGCGTTTCTTAAAGAGTAGAGCGACAGATCGGAGAAGAGAAACGTCTACAAGCCCGGAGAGGCAGCCGGTGTTTCACCTCCTTCTGATCAATGAAGCTTTTGCTTTGTTATTTGGATTGCCACATGACTTTGAGTGAACCTAGCTAAAATAAAAAAGGAGGGGAAAAAGAGCTAGTTGTTATGGTCTGAGTGGAAATCCAGTTTTTAAATCTGTGTAGACGGATCTATTTCCTCTCAAGTGGGAAATTGCAAAAATTTGTCATGGGAACTCGTTTCCCAGCTCTTGATGGTAATAGCTCCACGAAATAAGAAAGAAAAAGGATTTCCAAGGAAACGGTCGCCACCAGGATCATTACGTTCAAGTTGTTTCAAGTGCTCGTGTTTGAGACTCAACGCCCGAATGAAAGCTTTTCAGCATCTCAGGACACTTTATTACTTTATTACATTCTCTTATTCAAAGATATGCCCCAGCAGTTATTTCTAAATCGTCTTTCATCCTCAAGCAAACAGCTCGGTTTCACTTCCACTCAGTGTAATATACAAATATTTCTCTAAAACTTGTTTAGTTTCTTGTTGACATAATCAACCGGGCTCAGTGTTATAAGAGCACCCTGAGGCTGCATTCCCTGGCAACGGCCTGAAACCATGTCAATATCCTTCAGCTAAACATAGCAAGCCATCAGATTGCGGAGTGTTTGCTGGTGGGTAGCAGCTTGCCGAGCTCAGGTTAGTGCCAAGGAAAACGAATAAGAGATAGGAAAAATAAAAAATGTAAAATGCTGCCAAAAGCTCGAGTTATGTGGCTGTTTTTCATGGTGTTTGGCGTAAACGCTCGCGGAGTGTGGTGCAGTGATCTCTGCTCGTAAAGCAGATGTCTCCACTCCAACAGTGGCAATGGAGATGTTTGAGGCGGTGGTAGACAAGCAACATACTGTATGAATTTAAAATCAGGATTTAGTTTACCTTTTGAAAACAGTAAACCCCTCTAAATTAAACAGAGCGTGGGCTACAATAATCAGTCAGCCATTTAAAAAGAAATACAACAGAAAACTCAAATAATCGAAAATATATGATTTTCATAGTTTGGCCCACTCAACATGTTTCCGGACCCTTAGCTGGGTGCGATCAGACAAAGCCTGATGGTAAAAAGCACGACCATTCCACACTGATTCCACACATGTCTTCCAAATCCCTCTACACCAAAGCATCAGCGAGATTTGAGCCAAAGAACACAGCAACATAAATCACTTTATACTTTTAGAATCAGCAAATTCTTCTTACCTTTGTTGATTAGGACCATTAAAACACATTGGTCCTGGTAAATCCACTCTGATATATGTTGTACCTCTACCCTGTGCCTCATTCAACTCCTCTGGCCATGCAGAGGTAACATGTGACCAGGTGTATGTTTCAGCCTATCGGATTTACATTTCATAAACGGTGACACCCTTCAGGATTCTATTGGCTCCCAGTGTTGTCAATCTATTCTTGGTTGGTAGCCCTCAAATCTACTGGCTCTGACGTTTACACAAACGTGTCGTTTTCTGAAATCGTCCACACAATTAAGATTACTAACAGTACGTTGAAGTGAATCTTCATGGCCCAATTTTTAAAAAAAACAAAGACCACATGATCTTGACAGAGTACTAAAATAATAAAACTCAAAGGAGAAAGGAACACAACGTGTGCATCGATGAGCAGCCACACATCTGGAAAACAACAAATGAAATAACCTGAGAAGAGTCCAAAGAGTGCTACATTAATTCTGCTGTGGCAACTTCTAAACATGTGAATAACAAGGACTCCATCTCAGAAGGTGTTTCCACTTCAACACGCAGGATCCTTGACAGGTAACTCGGTGCCGACGCGTGGACACTTTAATGAGACACGCGGTATCTCCGACGCGGCGGGTGAAGGAAACGGGTTCACGCATCACAGAGAGAAACACCGTTTGCTTGTGGCTTTAATTGGAAAACAAGAAAATTGACTAAAGAAAACCCTCGTCAGATCGGATCGCTCGAGAAATCCGACGGACGGAGCAGCCGTACAGAACTGAACCGGTCGGATGTTCCCGGAAAAAACTAAACCGACGACAACGCTTCATCACCGACCAATCATCGCAAGCCCACGCTGTTCGACCGATAGGATGGAGAGCTTCCCGTTTACAGTCAGTGCCGCTACCAAAGGGTGATAACTGCGACATCGTGTCTTACTCATGACGATGACGAGGGATCCGACGCGTTAACACTTCCTCGGAACCCGAGCCGGGCAAAGCCAGCCAGGGTAGAACCAACTGACCCTTGAATGGGGAAATGCAGCTCGGTGGAACAAGGATTATTCTTTATTTGGAAAAAAAGAACTGCCAGTGAAGCATATCTTGAGATGGCCGAGGTCCGTTTTATTTCCAGGGGTTTACGCTGAGCCTCCCGGTATTCAGCTAATACGAGACTCCGAAGCGTTGGGACTGACATTGCACAAGTTTCCTTCTTCGATTGTATTTGACTTTACATCAATGTCGCACCAACACATCCACTCAGGCAGCATCAGGCCAGAAGGTTACCTCACACTACTTTTTTAAATCTTGATTTAGCTCTGCCGCAACACTTCGTCAACTGTTAGATTGAGAATGTGTATTAAATCAAGAGCCTCGGATTAAATATTCAATACAAATGATTATTACAAATAATTATAATTTATAATTATAATATTATTGCATCGGAATCGGTCAGCAGTTTGACTGACAGGAGTCGAGTGACGTCTTAAGATGGAAACAAATCGCATTTCGAAGCCGTCTGCACACACCGCCGCTGTCGTTACGGCGCAGATGAAATGAGAAACTGCCAGGGAAAGATGTTGCCGCTCATAGATTGCAGATATGTGTGATATTGTTGTGGGATCGCTGGTTACCGCGGCAACGGTAACACGCTGAGCGACATCTGCAATCTGTAAGAATTTACTAAACTGTCTGGTCCTAACACGTCAAGCTGTAACTGTTGTGTAGCTGTCCATGGGCCTGAAATGTGTACTTCAAGCTGTAACTTTTGTGTAGCTGTCCCTGGTCCTGAAACGTGTACTTTAAGATGTAACTGTTGTGTAGCTGTCCATGGTCCTGAAGTATATTCCAGCTGTAGCCTTGTAGGCTTTGAGTCCTCGGCCTCACGTACTCAGTTCAAACCCTCGTGTCGCTTCTCTTGATGTAATTGTGTGTTATCTTCAGCACATTGGTGCCCCCCTAATACATAGACATGTATCTCCAGTTGCAGTTACAGTCTAATCATAATGTAACTGGATGTAATGCAAATTGCAACAAGAGCTATTTTACTCGTATCGTTCCCTGAAGGGAAATCTTTAAATTGGAGAAATTCAAAGTGGTCCCCAATCCACCGGAGTGATAATAATTATGTCTACAAGCTGAGGCCACTTAGCGACCGTCACCTGCATGTGGTAGCTGTCCAGAGGTCTGGGATGTCTCCTGTAAGCTGTGCACAGCGTGGCTGCCCGTTGACCTGAAGCGTTCACTTCAAGCTTCCCCTGCGTGTGGGAGCTGTCCGGGGTCCTGACGTGTGTGGCTGCATTGTGGAGCTGTCTGGGGTCCTGTAATATCCATCTAAGCAATGTGTAGCGATTTGACAACACATGTTCAATAAAAGCTGTTTATATGTATCCTCTTTGACATACAAAAAAGTTTTTTAAATCCTGAAATCTGGAAATTCACAGTGCCTGCAATCCGCTCTTGTGATAATAACTATCGTATTTGAAAGGGTTACATGCAGAGATTTTTGTGAGTAGTATTTCTGTTACTTGTATTTGAAATACAGTTATTTTTGTCTCAACCACAGCAGTGTACTGTTAGTAAAGGTTAACTTGATCCGAGCTGCAATTATATAAATAAATAAATTGTATAAATCCAGCCACCTGGTTGGCTAGAACAGAACCGTCTGGTATCAATGCTCTGCTCATAGTAAAGTTATTTCGGACATTTTCTCCACTTGGATACAAAATATATTAAGTTTTTTTTTGTTGCTATTTGAGTGAGGTCCACCCACATTTTAAGGTGAGCTATCTTGACTATAACCAATTTTCAAAAGAGTAAAAAGGGAAATGTAACCTTCTTTACTATCCGTAATTGTCAAGAAAATTTATGGAAATGACACTGCACATACATATGTACATTTCCTTTGGGCCCACCAATAGAGTGTCGAATACGGTTTAGAATGTTTTGTCGATAAATCCTACGCACCTGATGCAAAAAAAATTGTAATGTGTCTGCTTCCCTTGAAAGGCTCGACACCGAATCCCCCTGATCTGTGTCAACGACACATCTGTGGTTTAGTGTTTGGATCGTAGGAACATTCATTTGTGTCGCGCTCCGTGTCCACGGCATGTTGCTGCGGCACAACATGCAAACGGGGATTCTGCAGAAAAACACGGAGCGCACACACCGTCAGCATGCGTGGCCCCGCCGACGGGAGAGGACTCGAGGGCCTCTCGAGTTGCACGAGATCAGCAAGTGTGCCAGCTGTTGTCGGCAAGGTCGCGTACGGTAAATGTCAACCGGTGCGGCCGCGACGTGTCGGTAATCCCTCTGCATGTACGCCGAACATCACACTGAGGAGGTGGATTCACACACAAAAACACTCAATAAAAAAAGGTATCGGCATGTGTGCGGAGCGCAAAGACGCTGTTTTCTGGGCGTCGCAGTTCGGGCTGCAGACAATTTCACTTTTTTTGCGGGTTTACACGAAATACACAGTTTCCTCTTGTCTCAGAGATAATGTTCTTTACCTCTTTATGTATTTTGTTTCACTTAATGTAAATATGGGGGTTTGAGTGAGGTTCACCCACATTTAAAGGTGAGCTGCCTTGACTATAACCAATTTTCAAAAGAGTAAAAAGGGAAATGTAACCTTCTTTACTCTCCGTAATTGTCAAGAACAATTTCTGGAAATGACCTGGGAAGTATTTTTTCAAAGAGATAAAAACACACATAGACACGGCACGACGATGGACGTCTGTCCACATGCGTGCCCCAGCCTGGTCCTCCTCGGTCTGCTTACAAAGGGAATACAACAGGATGTTTTCAAATGGCGCCACGACAAAGAATCTCCATCAAGGTCTAAAAAAGCTTTCCACGGCGTTGATGCTTCACCTTTTTATTTTACTCGTGATGTTTTTTGACTGCACTGTTGGATTGAGTAATCTAAAGCCGTGTGTTATGGAGCATGGGCCTGGTGGCAGAACCCCCCCCCCCCCCCAGTGACAACTTGATGACAGTTAAATGTGATCCTGCACAGGCTGCAGAGTTCGCACCCAAATTCCCTCTCAGTGTTATCAGATTTCTTGCACTCGGATGACTCATGTTAATGAGAATATGTATGTGCAGCTCATTAGCAAAGCACTCACACCGGCTCTCTCTCTCTCTCTCTCTCACGCTGTCGCTCAGGCGCCATGTTGAAGCTGTGCAACCCGAAGAGAGAGATTTATTGTGTTGCATCACACGCATGTACGCCATCAAACATTTACCAAATTCATATTGTGTGGGAACACATGGCCTCTCTTTGCCAGGTTGTCTCGAGCTCACCACGCCACTGCAAAACACCGTGGTGACGTCAGCCGCCGAGTGCTAAACATGTTCGTTATATTTGTATTTATTCATGTTTATATACTAACATAAACAAACAGGAAATACAATGTGTATATATAGCCTCGCTCATCATTACCATTCATAGAGGTGCAACATAATTCAGGAGAATAAAGTGTCTCTCATACATTTACGACTTTAATTCAGAGTGTTTCTCTTCGTACAGAGCCTCTCCCTGCAGGACTGAATTTAGAGCTGCAAATTGTACAAACACATGATAGGATGATGATATATTCCTTTATTCGTCCCACAGTGGGTACATTTCAAAAATCACAGCAGCGGTGCACATCAGAGCATCAATGAAAATAAATATAAAACACAAAACAAAATACTAAAAACTAAATACGAATACTAAATATAGAGGGGGAGAAAAATAAAGTAAAGTTCTGAGTGAAGTACAGTGCAGAGTTTTCCAGGATCTCTAGGATCTACTGCAGTGTGTGTGCAGCCTGGCAGCAGCAGGATGAAGGACGTGTGGTTCCTCTCCCTCAGACACGGGGAGGAATCAGCCGGTGGCTGAAGGAGGATGTACAATGACGTAATTTAATAATATATAATTATGTACTAACCATGGCATCCCTTCCCCCCAAAATATGACTCCGTCAGGACGTTGTTTATATTAATTTACTGGAAAGGAAACTCTTTGTTTTAAGGGGTAAAAATACGCCGTCGACGTTGTTCCTTTGTTTCCTGTTCGTTGATGAGACGGTGATTGACATGTTTAGTTTATCGGCCTCTGAATACGCTTTCTTCATGCCTATTGATTACCACGACGTAGAGAGAGAGAGAGAGAGAGAGAGAGAATAATGAGCCAGAAGCCTGTCATACATTGTGTCACAGCTTTCTGTCCTGAACGCAGCTCGTTATCGCCCAACGCGTCTCACATCTGTTGTGTCACCAACTCCTTGTGGCCCACAACATCACACACACACACACACACACCCTCCCCCCTTGGCCTCCAGAAGCAGAACCTATAGTGCAGCAGGTGTGCACAAAGACAGGATGAGTAGCGGCGGTGAGTCATTCACACCGGAAAGAATCGAGAACAAAAAGGATCAAACATTCAAAAAGAGATGCAAAGATTCCACACGTTCACCACATGTTACATAACGACGACTCGTTTTCCGCCCCGCCGACGTAGAACGGCAACGAGTCTATTGTCATGTCATTAATGACTCGCTAATGGATTCAACAGCAACGTAACGACAGCTACCAGAGCAGACGCTGATGCCACCTCGGCAAGGTGCAGCGGTAGCTTCAGGAGGAATAGAGACTGAAAAACATGATTTCATTTTGTTGCAAATAAAACGAAAGGAACCCAATGGGATCTTTTTGAAGTTATTCCTCGTGAACATGAACGTCATGACGCGCCGCTCTACATGACAAAGTGTCTGTGATCGGTTTTCAGCAGAAGAAGTTGGACTTGATGCATTTCCCCAGTTGTGGCGATCCGAACGTCTTTGGAGAACCGACTTTTTGGGTTCTCCCCCTCGGACTCACTGGTGGCATGTTTAAGACATTTGGTTCTCCCTGATGATGAGAACCATGCCGCGGGTTAGGGTTAGAATGAGGGTTAGGATGAGAACCACGCCGCGCACGATTCCAGTCACCAGCGGAATCAATCCAGATGCTTCCTCGAAGGCTCCCACCTCTCCACCGTTAATAGGAAATGTTCTCCCAACAGCTGTGGTCTCTCTCTCTCTCTCTCTCTCCGAGCAGCAAAATAAATTGAATTAGAGCGCCACCACCCACTCCGAAGGATGTTGCAGCCCCCTGTCAGATAGCTAAACAGAAAGAGACAGCGAGAGAGCGAGAGAGAGAGAGAGAGAAAGAGAGAAAGAGAGAGGAAAAATAAAACTCCCCCTGCCCCCGTGAAGTATAAAGATCCGTCTTTACAGCCTCTTTGCTCCCCTCCCCGGCTCTCCCCGCTGCCTGATAAGAGCCAGCAGATCTTCTTCAGGTATTTATTTTGCTTTTGAAGGATAATGGACGAGAGACGAGGGGCGAGAGAATAATGAGAACGAGGGGACGAAATAGAGGATGAGAGAGCGACCTCGTTTCTGAATCCGTCACAAGGGGTTGTGGTAGCGGACCAGATGTTTGTCTTCTTCACACACATCCTGTTCATTTGGATGCCCAAAAAACACGACGTCTCACTTCTCCCAAGTTGCACAAGAAGAAACGCACAACCTGAAACACAAATGCATCGCCATTCCCCCCCGACCCTCCTGGCACAGCAAGCCCCTCCTCTTAGACGTAAAGAGGTTAATGGACAAACATGGGGGCTGAAAATCAACCGGTTTCTCTCCCTTTCACTCTTCTTCTGGGTTTTTATTTTGTCACAAGCCGTGGACGCAATTAGCATAATGCGTCCGCGGGCCATTAGCGCCAGCGTGAGTCATCGTTGGGAAAAGGTCGTCTTGAGATGGTCGTACCGCTGGCTTACGAGGCCCCGCCTCCACAGAACCCAATTCGACGGCGTCAAAGGAGACGCCGTGGTTCTTCTGTCGGCGCGGGCGCTCGGCGGAGCTGACCGGTGAGGTCCGTGGTCGTGGAGCCGTCGGTGGACTTCAGCGTCGCCACGAGGTCAGATCGCTGAGTCAGCAATATCCATCGCGCATGGTCCACTTTCATATCACTTCAACATAATTAAGTTTTTCATGCATGTCTCTGAAGCCCCTTTCTACCTTTTATGTAATATCTGCTCCATAAATGATATCCTAATATCCAAATACTCTAATAAAGTCCAAGCCAAGGAAATACGCAAATTCCAAATTCATGAAATTCTGTTTTTTCAGAACGTGTTTCCATTTCTGGATCGAT
The DNA here is from genome assembly GCF_029220125.1 of Pseudoliparis swirei. Lineage (NCBI taxonomy): Eukaryota > Metazoa > Chordata > Actinopteri > Perciformes > Liparidae > Pseudoliparis > Pseudoliparis swirei. The sequence continues at coordinate 10,863,776 of NC_079398.1, forward strand.
GCATCCCATTATGTAATAAACCTTCCAACCAGTGATGTCCTGTGATATATCGGGCCATACACACTTGACATAGGCAGAGATAACCACGTCTACATACAGGGTACTAAACCATAAATCCTCTGCTTTAAGGTTCATGGTTTACAGTGTTCACCCTTTCTTTTGTTTTTTAAAAGGAGAAATTTGACGTAGAGACAGGTTGTTCAAAGGCACTTGGAACATGAGGAAATGGAATATATATATATATATAATTTTTTTTTTAAAGTAAGTTGAAACAACATGCTTATATACACTCAAATAAATGACTCATTGGATGAACTCAATTAAATTGTTGGCAGGTTTTCCATCCAATAATTAGATGCAACTCCAACTCAAATTTAGCACATCAGTGCAATAAAATTTAATTAAGTTAGTCCAACTCATTTGTATCAAATACATCTAAAATAAAATAACGATATTCATTAAATTAAATTAATTTGTGTTTGTCCAACTCAAAATATAAACTAACTAACTAACAAAATATGTACACAGAAGGAACGCCCCGACTGGGAATTGAACCCATGGACCTCTGGGTTTGAGGCGACAGTGCTAGCCACTACACCACCGTACAGCCCTGAAAGTGTCTTCACCTCATGCAAACAACTGATTCTCAGCTGGCGCATGCGCAAAGAGTAGTCCTCAATGAAACACATTTATTTTGAGTTGATATGCACACCATCTAACCTAAATAAATCTAATAAATGAAAGTATTCATACATTTTGTGTTACACCCATTCAATATAAATATCTTCGTTTTGTAATTGATTTATTTGAATGTATCAAACAATATTTAAATGTGTCACCTCTAAGAAGGGCTTGAATCGTTTTTTTGAGTGGTTTGGCTTCAGGAAAAAGCAGGTTTGTTGCTGTATCTCTAACAATAAGGCGAGGTCAACGAAGGTCATCCTACATCTCAAGTCCACAGAGTTTCCTGCTCAAGGAGGATGTGTATATATCCTCTTGCTGCATGGTTGAGAATATGATGCCACACAATCGCGTATTGATTTTTTTTTAAAAGATGAAAGCGTCCTTCAAAGCCGGTAAACAAAACATTGTTAAAGGACAGAGTCGTACGGAAGACGTGTTCTCCATTTTTCATATTTAAAATCCATACCATTTGAAATGTTGCAACACAAACACAGATTTCACAACAGCGTGTGACCACGCACATCATCACGTGACTACATCACTCTAGTGCACGTGACGTGTCAGTCACCGTGTAGGAGAATGAGGAGTGACTAACACCAGCTGTAATTTACCGGAGAGCACTTGCAGTGCTTAATTGATGTCAACTGAACCCTATCCAGTGTTGTATGTCAGGACGTGCGCGCGCGTGCACGTGCACCTGTAACCGTTCCAAAGTGGAGTGAGACTTGCGCACGCACTTAGCACAGCCACACACACGTGCGTGAACACATTAACGACCGACAGAGCTGCTACATCATCATCATCGTCAGCAGCAGCAGCTTCTATAACTTTGCATGTAAACAAGGTATGTGGGCAGTTGCGCACGTGCACGCGGGCAGAGATATACACGCACGCACACACGCAGGTGCGTCTCGTATTGCGCAGCTTTTTGCAGATTCTACATTTCAATTCGCAGCCGCGCAGGTTAACTGTTTCCACCCCGATCACACTAGCAGGAACACACCAGCCCAGTGCCCCCCCCCCCCCCCCGTCCCCCGTCCCCCGCTCTTTTGCGCGTGCGTCCCTTCATAACTATCCATCCTTATTAGTCCGCGAGAAATGAAAGCCGGCGTGAGATGTGAAGTGAAGACGGAGGCTGAAGACACACCGCGCGCGTTCACACAAAGTTCCCTTTTCTCTCTGGCGGCCACAGCACGCGCATCAGCGTGCGCGCGCCGGCACACACACGCACGTGTATTCACAGCACATTGGGCTCATATTTTAACCACTGAAACTCGTCTACGTCTGGGACGACCAACCATGTTCCCCAGACGCGCGCGCACACGCACACACACACACACACACAGAGCTTCTATAACTTACACCAGGCTCAATGTTGACCTTGCGATGTTCTCGTTGCTGTTTTTTTCTCCAATTAAACAGCAGCCCCCCCTCCCGCTATTCGAATACACCGTCTACAACCCCCCCCCCCCCTCCCCACTCCTCCTTATCCCCTCCCTCTCTCTCTCAGTTCATCCAGGCGAGTGGACATCTAGAAATAACTCCGTCTCTAAACCTCAGCAGCCACCATTCCACCGCTCCGACCGAACAGACGCAGTGGGAAAGAAAAAGATTTCGAGGAAACAAACACACCAAGATACCGAGGATGGGGTTGAGGGGGAGGGGGGGGGGGTTATAGCAGTAATTTTGCACGTAATAAAATGCACAATAAAGAGTTTGAACTTTACCTTTTTTCCGGATGTTGTGACTTGTGGTGCCTTCGTTCTTCGGGCGTCAGTGCGCAATTATCTTTCCAAATCCCATAATGTGAAGGATAGCGGCGATTATAGTTGTAACTCCACACAAATAGATTCCAGATAAGAGAATATGCCCCATATGTTGAGATAGATATATAGATGTCGATATAGAGAGAGGTTCGTGTGCGCGCTATCCTTCGGGTGGCTGTAAATTCCGTTTGGGTTTATAGTTCAATCCAGAGGGGTGCGTCCGTTTTGCATTCTCACAGCGCCCGACGACTACATCCTCCTCTTCTGCCTCCTCTCTCTTTCTCTCTCTCCCCGTCTTTTCCTCCCGCTTTCATCCCTTCATTCACGGGGTGAGGGAGGAATACCATCTGAGAGAAACAGAAATGATCCCCCCTCTTTTCGACCGCTTCTTCTCTTCTCTTTCTCTCGACAGTGCCTCTTCTCAATCTCTCTCTCTCCTCCTCACTCTCTCTATCTCTCTTTCTCTCTCTCTCTCTCTCTCGCTGTCCTTCTTCCCCACCGGTCGCTGTCCTCGTGCAGGTGAAATGGGAACGAATTCCTCTACAAGAAAAAATATCCCATGCAATAATGGCGCAGACGTGTAGTTATTCCAGCGTGTTGGAGTTTGCTCAAACAGCTCCTACAAATCCAGCGAGGTGCCTTTCCTGCTTTGTTGGAGACCGGTGCACATTTGTGATCACGGGTTTTGGGATATTCACTTCACAGCCGCGAGAGTCTCTCCCCCCCACCCCCACCCCCTCTCTCTCTCTCCCTCTCCCTGAGTCTATGCTTGCGTCGCTCACCCTCCGTTAACTCGGTTCTGTGCGCCTCCTCTGCAGTCTGGAGTAGTCCGGAGGAAGAATTTGAAGAAAAAAATACAAATAAATACTAGAACGTTATAAAGTAAAGACGGTGTAACGTCCCGATGAAGCTTTGCTCCGGTCAGTCAGGCCAAGGTGTTACCCGGTACCCGAAGCTCCGTGCTCCTTGCCGGCCGCTTCTCCCTGCACTGGTAATCCATACAGCGCAGCGGGTATGGCAGCTGTCGAGCTCCATCGAAGAACCCAATACTACTTCCTGGTGGACCTTTCAAAATAAAACCAACGCGTTGGGAACTTTATTCCTCATCTTATGTGCTGTGTCTGTTTCCTTGCAATATGTGTGCACTGATGTCACTGAGAGGAATGTGAAACAACATGGGGTGAGGGGCTCCATCCCAACAGCACACTGTTCACTGTATGTAGGCCTGTGGTAATGAAGACATGTGATTTATTGCATAATTATGTTAAAACATAGGCGCTACTAAATATCAATATCTGTTGGAGGTAAAATGAACATTATCAATGAATAGACAATCCATTTCTCCTGTGACATATTTTAGGACCACAGCAAAATACACACAGAAGGTGGTGGCGGTCGTGGCGGTCGTGGCGGTCGTGGCGGTGGTGGCGGTGGCGGTAGCGGCGGTTTGCTTTAACGCTTCAGGCGTTATAATTCTGTGATATAGCTCATAAAACATAGGCAGACAGCAAATCCTGACAGCCACATTAGTCAAAAAACAAATGACTTCGATGATCAACAAATAATAATAACTTAACTCTCAACTACCCCTTTTGGAAAGATAATGAGCCCATGTATGTATCAATAACTCAAAAAGAGAGAAGAAGAAAAAACGAGACAGATATATCTATTTCGGTCGGTATATGACAAGTTTCGATGAGCTTTTATTTTGAAGTGAAAACATATCTTGTTTCCGGTCTGTGGACTACCCGGTCTGGCTTGACCCCGTTTTAAACCTGCTGCATGGAAGTTGCTGAGCAGCTTCTGGCGCGCGCTCCGTGGCCACAGCCTCCATCCTCTGCGCGCGGGGCTGGACGCAGCGCGTGAAACTCCCTCTGAATGTGAATCATAACAGCAATAATGATAACGATCAGGCATCCGTCAGAGAGGGTGCTCCGCTCCACGTCGGCCTCGCGCAGTGCCATATGGCACGTGCACGCAATCCGCACGCGCTCGATAGGCTATATAAAAGTGCGTCTTTTTCGATTCTGGCCCGTTTGGAACTGTGCGCGACACGTTTTCAACATTACTCTGAGGTTTACAGATGTGAGCTCCGGTTTAAGGGTAGAACCCGGATGGAATGGGGGGTGCAGATCGGAAGAAGTCCATACAATATGCACAGTGGGCCGCGTAATCATTGCAACGATGTATGACAATGCGAGGCAAACAATAAACAGTAAGTCCAACTGTGTTTTGATGCTCTGCTCACTATAATCAGTGTTGGGCAAGTTACTGAAAATTAGTAATTAGTTATAGTTACTAGTTACTTCTTTTAAAAGTAATTGAATTACTTTACTAGTTACTGTATATCAAAAGTAATTAGTTACTAGGGAAAGTAACTTTTAAGTTACTTTTATGTCTGCTTTTTTAATGTCATGAACAGTACTGAACAGTCAAACACAATAAACATATGTTGTAGACCTATTTATTGCAATCAACAGGGCAACAGGCCTTCAAATCAAGCAGGAGTACAAAAGTCCCTTTTTTAGTTAACTTAATACAAAATAACTGTCTCAGTGATTTAACAGTTTTTTTTTACCACATTAGGCCCAATGAAATAAAAGTGATTGGCCTACAGTATTAACACTAATTAAAAGAGAAAACAAAGGTGCCTTGAGGTGCTGCATATAATTGAGGGGGGGGGGTGCTAGTGAGGCGTGTACGTGCTGATCTGGAGTCAGTTTGGTAGGATTTGGGTATAAATTAATTATTTCATTTAAAATATGGATTTTTATTTAAAGATATTCATGTAATTTGCATGCAAAATAGGTCTACCCGGACCAGCGGACACAAAATTCAACCAGCGGCAAAAACCGCGGACCTGGCAACACTGGAAGTGGCTGTCAATCACAGTGTGGCACCGTGCGTGCTGGTCGAGGGGGCGTGCCTGTGATTGGCGGAGTAGAGGAGGCGTGCCTGTGATTGGCGGAGTAGAGGGAGGCGGGTTAACCTGTCGGAAAACGGAAGTTACGGGTGGTTGACGGGAACCGTTGTTGTTGATGTTCGCGCTGCTGAGCTGAGAGGAGCAGCTGTCTGTGTTGGTGGATGCCCAATAAAGGGAGGAATAATAACGTCGTCCCGTCTCCGTGTCATCAGTCCATAACGTCCGAGACGTTACATCATTGCGCCACCAAGGTCCTGCGATGTCAGATCAGAAGCAGCTAAAGTAGCCTAGCTTGTCTTCTTGTCTGCAAGTGTTCATTTTTCACAAAAGAGAGTAACGCGAGTAACGAACTCATTTAAATTTCAGTAACTGTAACTGCGTTAGTTGATTAAAAAAATACTTCGTTACACGCTCGTTACCGCAAAAAGTAGTGGAATTACAGTAACGCGTTACAAAGTAACGCGTTACTCCCAACACTGACTATAATACTATATGTTGTAGTTTCCAAGGTGGATGTTTATCTTTCAAGAGGCGGTTTATTGAGCTGTTAACATCTCAGGGGACCAGAGCGGTTCTCTGTGCCATAAAAGTTGTAGATATGGAGGTTTCTGCGGGCTCTGATAAGCCTGGTGGAGGCTGGATGACGCAGAGACTGGGAGGGCTGTGGTCTGAGGGCTTTGGTTCTGACCGGTGAAGTCAAACCCAAAAAGTGTGTCAAGAAAGGCAAGAGAAATATTGTAAAGAATATATACTCTAGTTTAGCATAGCCTAGTATTGTTTGCATAAATATTATGTGTAAGATGGAAAACACTGAATGAAAGTTAAAATCTCCAGCGGGGCACTCTGGTGTCTGACGGGTCTAAAGAAAGATAACAGTGACGCTGGGTGGGGTTCTGTTAGCCCCCTCCTCCTTATCCACACTTCAGTGGAAGGTGAAAGAATGTTGGAGCATCTACAAGAGAGACATTCTGGCGCCGGGGCTGATCTATGTACCCTCTCCCCCCGAGAAACGACAGGCACAGATGTCCCCTCTGACCTGATACCCATCTCCTCCCTCTGACCCAAGCAGACACAGATGCCACCCCTGACCTAACTCTCATGTTCTTCCTATGACCCAACACACACACACCATGGGAACAGGCCTTTCCCCCCCCCCCTTTTTGTTTGGACAGCCTTCTGGGTAAATCCAGACCCCATCCCTCAAACAAGGCGCCTTGCTGCCTACCACACTTCTTTTCTTTTTTCACCTCTTCTATTAACATGCATTCATGTGCTGGCCACAACATCCAATGAAGGGACGGCAGAGGCAGGAGCTGGCAACAAGAACCAATGAGAAGACACCGCCCCCTTATGCTCCTGTCCAATCAGAACTGTTCTTTTCGGCTATTTAAGATGGCCGCTCACTATGAGCCGGCATCCTTTCTGCAGCGCTGGGGCCATTGGTGACAGCTCTGGATTGGGGTCCATGCATGATGTCTACTTGTATCCTGATTTCTGAATAAAACGCTTATAGATGTAACGTAGAAGTCTACCGCTCTTTCTTCCAGTGAGTGTCGTCCAGGTGGTGTGTCGCTGTCCAACTCCAACAAATGGTAGCAGACGAATGGTTGTGAAATCCGGTCCAGAGACCTGAGGAGGACAGCACCTGAGACCCCCGGACGGACCACTGCTTTCAAGGCCCACTCCAAGAAACTGATCGAACACCGGTGTCAACAAAAGGTAAAGACTGAACCTGTTATTTTCAAATCAGTCAAATTGAATACTCTAAATTTGATCAGGAGTATTGGAAGTGAGTATTGAAACTGCAAATTTTTTTTTTTGACTTGATTTAAATAATAAGATAAAGCGTAAAAAGGGAAATCACGATACAGCCGCATAGAAGTCCTCAAAGTTTCTGAGGCCGGCCACAAGGCTGGAAGTCGACCCCCCCGACGAAGTGAGGGCCGCATTAGAAGTCCTCAAACTTACTGAGGCCGGCCACAAGGCTGGAAGACGACCCGACGAACTGAGGCCGCATAGAAATTCTGGAAGCCGAGTTCGAACAGAACCCGCATTAGGAGTCCTCAACAGGAGGCCAGTTTGATTAAGCTGGAAGCCGAGTTCGACGAACAGAACCCGCAATAGGAGTCCTCAACAGGAGGCCAGTCTGGTTGAGCTGGAAGCCGAGTTCGACGAACAGAACCCGCATAGAAGTCCTCAAAATTTTCTGAGGCCGGCCACAAGGCTGGAAGCCACAAGGCTGGAAGTCGACCCCCCCGACGAAGTGAGGGCCGCATAGGAGTCCTCAAATTTATTGAGGCCAGCCATAAGACTGGAAGACGACCCGACGAACTGAGGCCGCGTAGAAATTAAACACATGTGTAATGCATAAACTGTGAATGAATGTTGAATACCGGTGGTGAATAAATGTTGTCAAAGTGGAATCAACAGAGCAAAGTCGAAACCTAACGGTGACAACGAAAGCTCTGGTCTGTTGAATTGCGCGAGTGATAAATGAGGATTTATTGTTCTGAAAGGCACATTGCCGAGTAAAGAACACATTGTATGGCGATTATGTACTACGTTTAAGAGCAGGTACGAGTTTGAGATTGAGGAGGATACTGAGAAACAAAGAGATAACTCAGCTTAAATACTGAAAAAATACAAGAGCAGAAAGGAGGGGGAGACAAGCAGAGAGCTGCTGCGCGTCCCCGCTGAGGGCACGCGCCTTCACAGACAGAGCAGCCCCTCCCCTACCCACTTCGCTGCGCGCGTCTGTCTCAGAGCAGAGCAGAGTGAGAGCGGAGCGAAGCCATATAGTGACTGAAGAATTCTTTTTGAAGATAACTATTAATTGATAGAGTGTGTGACCATCATCTTCCTTTCTGAAACATAGTTTTTTAATAAATACGTATTTAGACAATACTAACAGCAAACGGTCATTTGTAGACACCCAGATAAAAATAGAAATAACAGAGGCTGAAGAAGAGGAGCAGGTCAAACAATGGGCCCTCGAGGAACTGGAACGTAAAACGAAATCAATGAGAGACGACAGGGTAGAGAAAGCTCAGCAGCAGGACAACAGCTTAAACCCACACCAAAAAACCACTGATCTAAAAATAGACAGCAGAGCAGGCCCAACAGCGCCTCCCTCATATCATTCAAGCAACCCATTCATGCAGATGCCTGTAATAGAAGTGGCCGACGGAGGAATAAAGGCCTCCATCTCAGGCATAGTAACACTTAATGCAGTGCAGGGACAGGTGAATGCAGACTTGAAACCCAGAACCACAGGTGACAAAGAGAGACTAAGCAACTTGTCAGGGACAACAGGAGGACTGGAAGACATGACTACACGTACAGCAAAAACACTAAGTAACCAACAGGCACAAGATGAGCATGAACAAGAAGCCTCACAGCCCCCCAGCACGCCAACAGCAGTAGAGGTTGAGAGAGAACAGCTGGCCAAGAGTAGCAGAGAACGCCTCCAGAGGAGATGCAACTCAGGAGAGGAGCTCGATCTGAAAAGCCGTACAGAAGAGATGCTGAGCAGAGTGATAGAAAAACTTGATAGGCAGGAAAAAGAGAAAAGAACCAGACAAAAGATAGACAGACAGCAGAAATCAGATAGTGACGTAAACAGCAACAGTGACGAAACTGGTTCAGCGGAGGGAGGCAGTGAGTCAGAAGAGCATGAGGACCGGTCTAGAGCAGAGGACTCACCACTAGGTAATACCGCCAGCTACAATGTGTGCGGCAGACTTGAACTCTCCCCTCCCACTGACACCGCCCCCCTCAGAACCAGATCAGGTCATCAGTATGAAAGAAGACGCTCACAGGGCGCACCTGTCTGGAGGGACCCCATTTCACCTGACCTTTCACCTGTCACACAATTCCCATTGGTGCAAGCCCCCAGACACGCCGCTGGAGTGATGGATTATGTTCCATACTCACCTGTAGACACAACAGCAGTACTGGCGACATTACCCCCCCTGATAAACGGGGCCGACGAGTGGATCGCAGCACTTAAGGTGGCCACTACTGGAACATATTTGTCTCTAGGCGACTTTCGCCGCTTTTTAGCAGGATGTGTGGGTACAGCGGCCGCACAAACAATTTGGGATAAGATAGGGGTTACAGAGAAACACCCGCATAACATAAGTCAGAATAGATTCCAAGAAGCACTCTACGAAGCATTACGAGGAAAATACCCCAGTAAACACACAGCTACCGCAGTCGAGGATTTTTCCTGGAACACAAAAGAGTCCCCAGTTGCGTTTATGGCAAGGAGTGAAGCTATATGGAGAAAGGCATTTGGAGAGGAACATACACAAACACCCCCAACCAGAAAAATGTATCGAGCCATGGTCATTAAGGGACTGTCAGACACCGTGCAGGCTCAGCTAAAGAATGTAGTGGGACTAAAAAATTCGTCCCATGAAGTGTGGACTGATAATGTAATGCACTTCCTAGAAAACGTAGCTCCAGAGGTCCCAGAGCCTACTAATGCAGAAGCTCTAAAGTTAGAGCTACTGAGACTACAGATTCAGAATGAAAAGAAAATCGCAGCAGATAATTCCAAAACAGCCAAAGATGACAAAGCTCAGAAGCAGCTGGTAGCCACACAAGAACAGTTAGCGAGCGTACTGGAATCCATGCAGGGATCAAAAAATAGCTCCAGTCGTGCAGGCAGTACAACAACAATTGCCCCCCCTCCTCCTTTCTACCCTCCTCAACCCACATGGTCCCCACAGATGAATCCCCAGCCATTGAATAACGGGTGGTACGGACAGACTGATGACACACGACACCATAACGACTCCAACTATATACCTGGTAGAGGAGGCAGGAGAACAGGCCCATACAATTGCTACAACTGTAATGAGCCAGGGCACTGTGCCAGAAACTGTAAGAGGAAGAGGAAGATACAGAGGAGGAAGTTATGGAGGACCTGGAGGTTATAATGGACCCCAGGGAAACCCTGTTCAACAACAGCAACAGCCTCCACAGCTACAGACTCCCCCTCAACAGCCCCCCCCTCTGCAGCAGAGAGCAGCACAACCACAATACATCATAGTCTGTATCCAGCCCCTCCTCCAAATCCATAAGCACTGATCTATCAACAGCCACAGCAAGCCACGTTTGCACCGCTTCAAGCTTAGTTATGCATAAAAGAAGCCCGTTCAGGAGTAAAAGGAGTAACAACTGGGGCAACAGAGGCTTTAGACGAGTATTAATAAATTTTTAATTATAGTCAGGCTGGACATTGGGCTAATTTTTGTCCTTATCCACCACAGGGTTAAGCAGTCTCAGTCAGGACCACTTCAGTACTCTCATAATGTCTAAACCCCGCCATAACAAGCACCCAACACATAGCCACAGCCACAAGGCAATAGTGATCCACGGCACCAGGCCCGGACCAGAGACACAGAATTAGGCGTGCCCAGATCCAACAGCTGACAGCGAACTGTACTCACTGAACAGAAATGTGCCACGCCCACTAGTCACCCAATGATTCAACTGGAGACTAAAGAGACACTGAACAGGAAGCAAAGGGTCCGGTGGGACAGAGTAGATGATGATGACATCACACCTCTGCATGACAACAGCCAGCAGTGGAGACTTTGGTTCAAAGTCCTGCATCCCTACTCGCCACCAGGGGACCAAAGACATTGTGCCCTTAACTCCTCCTTGATACAAGATGAGATCTGAGATCCTGAGGGACTGCCTGCAACACGAGATTGAGGTTCATGAAGACCCAACTGTGGAGGCTTGGAGATCTATGCAGAAAAGCAAGGAGTAGCAGCGGCTGGTGAATGAACACCAGAGTTGCAGATTGTATGCAGTTGTTGACACTGCAGCTCCACATCACAGTGTTTGTCCAGAGTGGAGGCACAGAGAAGAACAATGGTGAAAGCAGAGGTTGAGGCTACGGACTGGGTGCACAAACAAAATGAACACTTGCATTACTCCACATTTGAGAATATGTAAAGAACTGGACACACATCGGAGGTCCAGTTAATATTAGAGACACATGCTTAGCCACACACATAGTAGAGAGAACACTGATCATGGGGACACTGACAACATGCGTAACTTATTTCCAGACACTTTTAGGACTAAAGGGTGAACTGATGTGTGACTGATTCCGATAGCTCCCGTAGAGATAGAGTTAAAACCGCACGATTCCAATTTAATCGTCACCAGCATCCCTTAAGGATGGAACAGACTGTAGATATATTTTTTAAATCATAGAATGGTTGTTATAGGAAGGTGTACTGGAGAGGACGAGGGCTCCCTGGAATACATTAATTAATTAATCTCCTAAACTTGGAAAATGGGCCTTGATTTGGGGCCAATAAATACATTTGTAACCCGTTCTTTAATAATTAGGCCGACTTATTATGATCAGATCAACGTGCTAATTTTTTTTTTTAATACTCCACATGGGGTAAAAAAGTGTGAGTCGGATTAACCAAGGGCCAGGTCAAACTAAATTTGTTCTTGTTCCTTTGTGAGAAGACACGAGGTCAGTGGGGGTGAGACACATTAGCATTGTAGAAGACGCCAGTACGTGGTTGTTGTTGGAAACTACATCCGACACACCAGAGTTACATGCTGCTGCTGCTTTCACCAACACATTTTGACAATTTGGATTTAAGAGATATTTTTCTTTGAGTACTATTGCCAGTGTTGAAGATATAGTGTTGGGTTTACTATTGATTTTTGATAAACAATAGTGGTTATTATTACAGTAATGCCGTTAGGCGTACGAGTAATTGATTTCCCATCACTGTTTCAGTACTGAGTTTTTATTTGTTTATCTTTTTTTTTTTTTTTTTGATTGACAGTTTTAGAGAATAGTGTTGGGTTTACTGTTTTTTGGGAAAAGACAGTGGTTATTATTACAGTAATGCCATTAGGCTTACGAGTAATTGATTTCTCATCACCGTTTCAAAACTGAGGTTTTTATTTTAGTCGGTTTCAAAGGATAGTTTTGGGTTTACTGTTTTTTGGAAAAATAGTGGTTATTATTACAGTCGTCCGTTGGACGTACGAGTAATCGATTTCTCATGAGCTGTTAAGAAACTGACACCTATTTATGCGACGTGCTAAATTGGCAGTTTTGTTTAAATTAACGAATATTCTCCCTTCATTCCTTACCCAAGCACAATGATGACGCTGTGAGTTCAGACAAGACATGGTTCTCCTACATTGATTTGACAGACGCAAGCATTTTTATTTTATTTCTCCTTTCTTCTAGAAGTTGACTGTTTATTAAGATTATTATTATTGAAAAGGATGGATTTAGGAATTCCATCCTATTTCAAAAGAGGGATAGAAGCACACAACAATCTATGTTGACGCCAGACTATTAAGAGGAGGGCAGAACAAGTACAGACTAATAGATCAGATATCAGTAGGTTTAGAATCAGTGACTACAACGAGAACCATAAAAATATTTTTTTAAATCATAAAATGCTTGATAAATGAAAAGATGTAATCTTATTTGTGTTCCTTCCATAGTTGTGGTGATAGTAGATGGGGTTCAACGTCGACGGATTCGAAGAAGAGCCGCCACTCCTGTACACATAACTTGCGAGTGTTTGATCACATCCCATATAGTGCACACATGCACACACTTAAGGTATAGAGTTACAAGACGCATCAGGTCCGACAACGGAACACATTTTAACAACAAACTGCTGGGGAAAGTTGATATGCACTGGGCATAACCTACAAGTTTGGGTCTGTATATCACCCTCAGTCTCAAGGATTGGTCGAGAGAGCCAATCAAATAATTAAGAGGATAATGTGCGAAGGCGCTTCCACTGGTACTGATGACCATGAGATCATTACCAGGGGGGAAGACGTCACCAAGTGAGTTGTTAACAGGAAGAAGTATGCCAGAGCCACCCAGAGATGGAGGTCATATGCCACCTCTGGATGTCTGTAAAATTGAAATGTCAGAATACATAAAAGCTCTAATTTCTCTCTCACCAAAGCTCTCTCAAACCAGGTTGTTCGAGCCCAGACGAGCGATCAGGAGGCAGCAGAGCCAACCAAAGTAAAAGTAGGTGACTGGGTCAGGATCAGCGTTCACAAGAGGAAGTGGACTGAGCCTAGGTGGACTGGTCTGTACGAAGTGAAGGAGGTTACTTCACACATGGTCCAGGTCAAGGGTAAGGCAGAGGCACCTTGACACCACCTGACACATTGTGCCCCAGCTACCTGTCCAACAAGGACATTGACAGAAATACAATCAGATCTAAAGATGTTGATGCCACAGAGGCCGTTCCGTAGGTGTTTCGGGGAGCCTGATAGCCCAGCTAGAAGGTCCCCCCGCAAACCACTATAGGAACAGCTGGAAGTCAGACAAACTGTTCTAATGGTCATGGGACTGACCCTTGCCATTATCGTAGGATTAGTCATGTGAGGTTTAGAGAAGAACCTGCCAAAAAAGACATTATAATAGAAAAGATTAGGGAGAATATTGTTTTTAATGTATGTTGCCTGAGAGTGACTGTATGTTAATATTATAGATTGAAGCCAGTTGAATTACGTGAAGGCAAAGAAAGGTTGGAATGACAGGAAAAGAAAGGAGACAGAAAGGAGACAAGAAGGAGCAGAGACTGAGACATTAGAACTAGAGTTAGGACTGCAACACAGGAAGATGTGTGCAGACAACATTGACTCTCACTGCTCACCATCTCCTGTCATTAATGGCACCTCGATGTGCAAATGTTTTGTTTTTCCCCATAAGCTGTTTTAGGGTTCGAGCACGAGAGAGGAGGGTGCTGGACGAATACCTGCCTGCTATCAGATCCTAGTAGGATTTGAATATTTCTATGCCCTAGTCAAGGGCCATAGATAGGATCAATTGCATTTATCATAACCAGTAAAGATAAATAAAGTTAGATTGGATTGGATAAGTAATTGAGACTCTGTTGGACGACGGATGGCCATTTAATAGATGAGCTGTTCCTCCGACTCAGTTAAAGATTGCGAATTCAAGCCTAGAAAGTATTAGATACTTATTAAATATAGAAATTAAAATACAATTTTTCATAGTCAAGTGTCACATTCTGTATAGATCCGGCCTAGTGGCTGTTGTGTTGTGTTTTCTCATTCTCTTCAACAGCTACACCTGACGCTCCAGCATCGACCTCCATCGTGTGCTGACTGCCTGCTGTGAGGACCTGCCATGAGGAGCTGCCCACAGGAGCATCGGACACCATCATCACCCGGCTCAGAGGACCGGGAGCCAATGAAGAGCACGCTCTACCACCCACGATGCTGCACATGGGAGTCATTTCGTATCCAGGGCCCATGCGACACCAGTGGAAGAAGAACAACAAGCCTGACCAGGACGATCCAGACGAAATCAAGTTCGAGACCACCGGATAAAGACCCCATCGACAGCCGGAGGAGACGCTGACGCTGACGCGGAGCAGAGGAGCAGCGGAGCAGAGGAGCAGCGGAGCAGAGGAGCAGAGGAGCAGAGGAGCAGAGGACCAGAAGGACCAGAAGGACTTCCAGGACCCAGACCAGGATGAAGCAGATGACGCCGACCAGACAGGGTTGAAGCAGATGGATTGCAGCGGGGACCGGATCGTCAACTGGTTATCAGGATGCCAACCTGCTACTCACCAGCCGCTAGGATGCAAGACCCCCCCCCCTGCCTGACCACTCTCAATTTCACCTCTTTCCTTCGACACCTGCACACTACAGATTTAACGCACACAGACCTACTGACTTCCCTAGGATGGAAGATCTAAGAGGGTGGATCGGAGTACCACATGACAGAAACCACGGCCCTGTTTCCATCCCTAACAGAGAGAGAGACTCTCTCCCCGAGAAATAGGTATCTTACAGGTTTTATGGGACCTTAATCTAGGCAACGAAAGATTATATTTCAGGAGACTTATTCACATCAAATGGCAGAGCTAAGACAGGACGAGGAGACCAGGACACGTAGCCGCTCAGTGCGGCCAGGCCAAGATGAAGATCTGGCATGGAAAGGGAAATAAATATTCCCGGAGTAAGGGTTCACATCCAGCAGATGTGAAAAGAGGGATTTGTAAAGAATATATACTCTAGTTTAGCATAGCCTAGTATTGTTTGCATAAATATTATGTGTAAGATGGAAGACAGCGGAGCACTCTGGTGTCTGACGGGTCTAAAGAAAGATAACAGTGACGCTGGGTGGGGTTCTGTTAGCCCCCTCCTCCTTATCCACACTTCAGTGGAAGGTGAAAGAATGTTGGAGCATCTACAAGAGAGACATTCTGGCGCCGGGGCTGATCTATGTACCCTCTCCCCCCGAGAAACGACAGGCACAGATGTCCCCTCTGACCTGATACCCATCTCCTCCCTCTGACCCAAGCAGACACAGATGCCACCCCTGACCTAACTCTCATGTTCTTCCTATGACCCAACACACACACACCATGGGAACAGGCCTTTTTTCCCCCCCCTTTTGTTTGGACAGCCTTCTGGGTAAATCCAGACCTCATCCCTCAAACAAGGCGCCTTGCTGCCTACCACACTTCTTTTCTTTTTTCACCTCTTCTATTAACATGCATTCATGTGCTGGCCACAACATCCAATGAAGGGACGGCAGAGGCAGGAGCTGGCAACAAGAACCAATGAGAAGACACCGCCCCCTTATGCTCCTGTCCAATCAGAACTGTTCTTTTCGGCTATTTAAGATGGCCGCTCACTTTGAGCCGGCATCCTTTCTGCAGCGCTGGGGCCATTGGTGACAGCTCTGGATTGGGGTCCATGCATGATGTCTACTTGTATCCTGATTTCTGAATAAAACGCTTATAGATGTAACGTAGAAGTCTACCGCTCTTTCTTCCAGTGAGTGTCGTCCAGGTGGTGTGTCGCTGTCTAACTCCAACAATATCACAGGACGTTGCCGGCAGTGAGGCGTTTTTTAATCACCATCTATAAAAATGTTTGATGGAGTTACACGAGACAAATGAGCTTGTGGTTGTTATTTTGATCTCTTTTTAAATCGTGATTCTTTTGTCAGTCGTACACAGGGGGAAATGAAATGCCTCATTGATGCATTGACCTTCATCGGTTCGGCCTCTTCTTCACCAGTCAATCAATTATTGGCACAGCAGAATGTGGCGTCATGTGGTTCAGTGTTCTTCATATTGATTGGCCAGCTGTAATCCTGAAGCGAGTGTTCGGCATTGGACCGTATACAGGACTGTCTCAGAAAATTAGAATATTGTGATAAAGTTCTTTATTTTCTGTAATGCAATTAAAAAAACAAAAATGTCATGCATTCTGGATTCATTACAAATCAACTGAAATATTGCAAGCCTTTTATTCTTTTAATATTGCTGATTATGGCTTACAGCTTAAGAAAACTCTAAAATCCTATCTCATAAAATTTTAATATTTCCTCAGACCAAGTTAAAAAAAAGATTTATAACAGCTGAGTGTTTGTCAAGGCTCAGGAAACCCTTGCAGGTGTTTCGAGTTAATTAGACAATTCAAGTGATTTGTTTAATACCCTACTAGTATACTTTTTCATGATATTCTAATATTTAGAGATAGGATATTTGAGTTTTCTTAAGCTGTAAGCCATAATCAGCAATATTAAAAGAATAAAAGGCTTGCAATATTTCAGTTGATTTGTAATGAATCCAGAATGCATGACATTTTTGTTTTTTTAATTGCATTACAGAAAATAAAGAACTTCATCACAATATTCTAATTTTCTGAGACAGTCCTGTACATGAGGGTCAGTTTCAGCCATAAACTGACACGGCAGACATCAGATGGGAGAAGAGGAGGCGCATGCCATCCATACATTAAATTTTTTTTTTTAAACAATGTCTTTTTTGTGACAGTGTTTTGAATATTGGGCTGAAGTTTAACTAGTTTGTTTATTTCGTAAGAGATTGCATGTATATCTTTTCTCTTGTTACTAAATTCCACTGCAGAGCCTCAAAACAACACAACAGAGGAACAATAGCAATCGATTGCCAATTTGATAATACTTTTTTAAATCTACTATTCTGGTGGTAGCTTAACTACAACTGAAGTAATTGACTTTTTATGATATATTTCTGGCTTCGGGACTTCCTCTTCCAAGCACCAGGCAGCTCGAGATTCATATGAACTTTAACTATTAGCTGCTTTATAAGTTTACAGTTCATAACAATCAGTGTAAGCAGTAGTTGATCTGTTAATTTATTTCCCCCTAATTTAAATAATTTTAATGGCACCTAAATTCTTTATGGCATATAATATACAAGTATAAATGCTGTACAAAGCCGGAACACCAGCCTCTGCTGGGTAGTGTAGTTGAAGTTAAATATGTATCTGTAAATAATGAAGTTAATGACAGTGAATACAGATACAACGTGCTCATTAGCAGTTGTTTCGCGGACTGTAGCATAAATAATAATAATTTTACATCAATCTTCATATTTTTCCATAAAAAATGTTACCGGTGACGTGCCTGGTGTTCCCTCAGCGGCGCCGATGGATCGGTCATGACAATAAACGTCTTCTAACCTTCAGGCTGACACTGTCGCTGATCAGTCTATTGATCGGCTGCTGTTGACGTCGGTGAGACATTGACAGGTGGCTGATGGGACTGCTCCCAACTGAAATCTCTACTCATCCGTTAGCTGAGCGATAATACATGTGGGCAATTGGTTGAGCATTTAAAGCCGATTTAAACTCAACTAATTTTTTTCTTTCTGTTTTTCCAAGCAGTGACTTGATTCAGCGATATAATCCATCCTGAAATGCCAATTTGTGCTACGTTTAGGTGACGATTGAGACCAATACATGTGATGTCTTTATTGTCCTGCATGAAGGGGCCACAGTTGTCTGTCAGTAGGGGCTCGATAGAACCGTTGATCACCCCTCACTTAGCCATCGCTTCACCTTTCAGGGTTCACTCTCCATTGATATTGGGACCTGTCCACCACACTGAGCTCATGTCAGCTCTACCAGCCCACCTGGACTGGACCCACTAGCCTACCCGGTCCTGAGGGTCAAGGCATGTAACGTGACCGGACCGAGAGTGGGTCATCGTTTAAAATAATAAATAGTAGATTTAATAAAGGACTCTATGGTACACTCTTGAAAAATGATGGATTTGCCTTGAAAAGTGTTGAACGTAAACTACCAAAATGAGCCCCGTTCAACGCGTTGGAGTGTTTCCGGCCTGCGATGATGGTTTCCAGGGGATGTACCTTGTTGGAGCTATTTATTTGTATTTGTATTTATTTTTATTGTAAAGTAATATTGATTATTCATTGCTTATTTAGGTTATATTTTGATATGCTTTTTTCTTATGATAGTTTTAGTTTTGTTTAGTTCATTGTGATTGTTGTTTGAATATATTTAGTTTTAGGAGTGGTTCACTGATTGGGTAACACTGGGCCCCTGTGGTTATTTGTATAAGTGTGGGTAGCTTCAGGACCAGCATGCACCAGGGTGGCCGATGTTTTTTTACCAGCACACGAGAGGCAGTGTCAGCATTTTGTTTGTTCTTTTTGTTTTTTTAGTCAATAAATTATATGAATAATGACATACTGAAATGAACATTCCTTTCTTTTGGCTGCGTCAACTCAAAACCCCCAATTTGATTTATAGTCTTATTTGAGTTATTTGGACAAATGGCCACTACAATACCTTATTGACCTGCGTGACTTTTCATCTCGTGGCACCAGGTCGTGAAGTCGTCATTTATTCCGTAACCGGAACTTATTATGATTTTGGTTACTAGGAGTTTTTGCCGGTTAAATTATTAATCATGTGCTCATGGATTAAAAACAACATATGAAACCTAATCCACTGATGGTATTTCTGGGAGCGTCAACGTGTCAGTTTGGACGAGTGAAATGAAATACCAGTTGGCATTGTGTTCACGCATATATCGAGGTATTCGTTGGAAGGGGAATTTATCGGACAGCCACCGGCTCTCGAGATTCCTCTCAAAGATAACGAGGCGCTGAAAGCAGACGCTCTGCAGCATACCGAACACTTAAACACGTTTTCTTTCCCGCCAGTGAAATGTAGGTCCTTGCAACAGCGTCTTGTCTCCAACAACGAATCACATTCATTCCGACCTACACTTTCTCCGACTAACGAGAAGGGGGCGTGTCCTCAACAAGCACAGTATCAGCGGCCAATGCTCCCGACACGCTAAGCCGGTACGAGTGTCGGCTGTCCAGCGGTGCTGATCGGTGCATTGATTACCCGATCATCTCAGGGACCGGGTTGGATAACGTCATAACATCCGGTATTGGTTTGGTACATTTCTTTTTAAATGGAGTTTCCAAGGAGCAGCAGCTTCTTAAAACTTCTCAACATTACAGGGAACTCTCGTGGCTAAATGGGCAGATGTAACTTGAACATTTTAGCAGTAATTGTTAGTTTTATAAAGAATCTTTGATTTGATGGTTGGTTCCATGTGAAGCCCACTTGGCCCAACCTTTTTGGTTTCTTTGTCTATTCCAAACTGTTCACCTTTTAAGCCTTCTTGTTTGTTTTATATTTATTTGTCTTGACTGAAGTTTTTGATTAAGAATTTATTTTGAGCGACAGCTTCAAGATGAGGGCGACGAGAACATATTAGCCTTTTTAGAAGACTTCTTTGCCTGTCATCACGTCACAATAAATCATGTCCAATATTGAAGGTGTCATCTTGTAATTCCTCTTCACTCCACCGGCGTGTGATGGGGTCAGGCAGTCAACTCATAGAACTGGCTGTCATTGAAGATGTACAATCCCCAAAACCCTGTTGGAGTTTGTGTCATAACTCTACCCACCGAGGCCGGAGCTGAAGTTGGAGCACAAAGGCACCGTCAGTATCAACATAAGCTCCTCAAGCTTTGGCCCTCTGTCACCGTGGATCAAGCCATTGATTAGCTGTTATGGATATTGCAGACGGCAGCAGGTCGTATTGATTGAAATCCTTTTGTGCACAGATAAGTGGCCGGGAAAGTACAACCTCAGCAGTGACTTAAAAGCCTCAAATCCAGGGATTTTCTTTCCTTCAGGTCTATTACCACACGTTCCTTTCCCCCCTGTATTCATTCCACTGCAATGACCTTTGAAATAACATGGCGAGCATGTCATTGTTCTTAAATGTTCAGGGAAACAATGCTGGCCTCATGAGGTGTTCCCGTGGAGCTGTTGGGTGAACTGAAACCTTGACCCAGTAGCTGCTTTTCATCCAGGATAACTCCCACAGTTCATCCTTTAACTCTCATCCCACCGACTGTTACAAGACGACTTGTTGTAATATCTCACAGGCCCTTCAATCAATCATTCCTGACTTCGCCAATCTGGTGATGATGATCACTGCCATTGTTTTTTTCCGGTTCTAATGTTGTCTTTGGAGCACATATTTAAGTTCTATTGAAGTGGTAGACAAAATAGAAGAACATAGAAGATATATTTATTTACATCTATATATATACATATAATTATATACATATATATAGATGTAGTCCGATTTAGAACAGAGGCTTATTTGTATAACTTAAAATGAATTAATTACTGTTTTTTTCTTATTTCACCTGGTTAAGCAAATGTTAAGCCATGTATCCTGGCAACAACTTTGTATTTCACCTGTTCTTGAATCAAGAAACACGCGTGAGAATAATATTTGCATCATGCTTAGAAAATAACAGAAATAAAGTTGAATTATTGCGTATGTCATACAGATGTCACCCTTTCTGGATTAAACATACTATAAAAAATTGCATACAATTTGGACATTTTAAACAGCAGATTAGGAAAGGCACATTTCAGCTACAGGAGAATCGACTATATGAGAAGACAACAAGGGTTAAGACCTGCAGTCTGTGCTTAAGGCCTCCTACACATGGGTCGGAGGCACGCGTTGATCCAGAGCCATCTCTAAAGGCGTTTACGATGCTTTGGGGAAACGCGTTTTAAGATTAAAGAGGGCTCATGAAATGGATTTTAGCGATCATTTTAGCCTCGAGATGAATTCTGGAAACAGAGCCGCGGAGATGTCGAACTAAACACAGTCCACGACGAGAAACAAAACAAGAACAATATTTTCTGTGTGATGTCCGTTGCCTTTGGGCTGACCGCTGAACCGCAGTGAAAAATGCTGCTGACAGGAATGCGTGTGATGATAGCCTCAAAAAGCCTGTTAAACAGAGTAAGTAATATTAAACATACACTCGTGGGTCAACATTCATTCATCTTAAGTAGCACGGAATTAGCTAATTTAATACACATAAAGACTTCAAAGATTTTATACTCTCAACTCCTTGAGTCGAATACGAAGAACAGAGTGATCAAAGGGACTGTCCTTCACCTGAAAGCTTCAGAAAAGTGGCATCCAAAAAGTGTGTCGTAATGATGAAGTACCCCCTTTGGATATTACCAAATAGACTCAGGGTGACACGCAGGGATGTGGCTTTCATCGTTACACATGACATGGAAAACAAGCTCAGCAAATAATGAGAGTAAATAGCTGAAAAAACTAAATATACAATTCAAGGATTATATTAAAACGAATGCGTCCTTAGATCACAGTTTATTGTCTGTAGCCACGGTGGTTTGCTGCTTGTACATAACAGCATTAGGAATAGTAAAGCATATTTGTGTTATCACTCAGTGCGATTACATGCATTCGAATTATTGGCTTAGTGACTTAGTCGGACTGAAATCGAATTATCCGTTTCATGTAAACACCTTTGTCGGACTATGTGCGGTCCGACTTCGATCCGATTAACACCCCTGGATAACCCGATCCGATCCAGTTGATAATTCGACTATCGCGGCATGTAACGGTGAATTCGATTAGGAACTGGACTTTGCGTCTTTGCGCATGCTCGAGATCCCGCCGCCCTCCTCCCTCCCATGTCGTGACCCGGAAGTCGAAAGAGACGATAAATTAAATTCTCCGTGTACCTTCGGCGACGGCGTCTTCTCTCCGTTATCAACTCAGCCAATAGCGCCATTTGCATTCGCTGTACTCCTATTAACACCATGGAAGAATAGTAGAGGATGTAGCTTCGCCTTGCTCTCTGTTCGCCATCTTTCTCGAAATGTTGTTGTTGGTAGTGGTGAAGAGGTCAAGCGGAAATGGCTGTATCACCACGAGTTGTAATGAAAACAGCGCCGCCTATCGTATCGGATATGACATGCTTTCGGCCAATGATTCTAATTACTCACTGCCATGTATATTGGGATAACAGCAGATCCCCCAAAAGATAGCATAGTCCGACTAAAGCAAGATTCGAATTATACCAGCATGTAAACGCACTGATTGAATATTCAGATAATTGCAGACAACAAAACAAACAAACCGTCACACGTTATTCACACAGAAGCCCGACCGATGAGTCATCCCTCGCAGGCCTGATTTTCATCCCAAATTAGTGAGAGCTCATCCTCATTACCTTCAGCATAGCAGCGGAAATCAGAGGCAATTTAGGCTTTTTTTTACAAACACGGCAGCTATGGAGGAGTTAAAATGTCTTAAGTATGAATAAATAACATAAATAAATAAATGCTTCAATAAATGTATAAATAAATACAATAATAAATAAATAAATGCTTCAATAAATGTAGAAGTAAATAAATAAATTCAGGAATAAATAAATAAATGCATGAATAAATACAGGAATTAAAACATAAATGCTTCATAAAATGTATAAATAAATAAATTCTGGAATAAAAAAGAAATGCTTAAATAAATGGATAAATAAATACAAGAATAAATACATAAATGCTTAAATAAATGTAAACAAATAAATACAGGAATACATAAATAGAAGTTTTACCGAAACAGGTCATTAAATAAATCTATTTCTACATTTCTGTTTTACTTAATTTATTTATGTCTCTATTCATGTGTCTACACGTATTTCTTCATTTATTTATGTGTCCTTGTATGCACATTTATTTATTTATTTATACATTTATTTAAGTATTTATTTATACATTTATTTAAGCATTTATTTATTTATTCCTAAATGTATTAATGCTTTTATTTATTTATTCATTTATACTTAAGACATTTTAAATCCTCCATAGGCAGCGCGTATCCAGAGAGAATCTGCCGAGCGATGTTTTACATGTGGAATCACAAGGGGCGGCAGACTCCTTCCTGACTGTTAGATAAGGGCTCAGCGTCGCCATGGAGCTTTTTCAAGGGTGAATGGATTGAATAAGACGAACACTAATCCCAAATTCACAAATTATCAAACATCAGCATGGTGTGACGGAGGAATTGCACTCTAAGTGTCCACAGTAGAGTGGATCATTTGCTCGGTTGCTATGAGATAACACGCTAGTCAGATTTTAAGAGAGTGAAGAAGAAAATAAAATAATTATAGGTAGAGCACTCATTGTATGAGCTAAAACTGCACTGCCTGTCTAGACAAGCAGGAAACAGACAGTATGACCTCTGGCTGTAGCACATGTGTTCAATCCGTATAGAATTAACGGGGAAATCATGTAAAACCAGGTCGTTATCTGGAGCAGCCCCACATGAGGAGAATACCTTCCACTGGGGGAGCACTGAACAAGAAGTTGGTCTTTTTATGTGTGTTGAGTTTTATCTATAGCGCACGAGGCCTCGCAGACACAGGACACGGTTCATTAGCTGGCAACGTGTTGACGGCTCTGACACCGTCAGCTTTGTTGTGGAATAATAGGGCCGAGAAAACTCATTCTGTCCATACTGAAGCATGAGCACGCACACACACACACACAAACCATCACACACTCACACACACACACACACAAACACACTCACACACCCCCTTGACACACGGACACACCCCCACACACACACTCACACACAGACACCCCCCCACACACACACTCACACAGAGACAACCCCCCACACACACATTCACACTCACACACACACGCACACACCCCCACAAACAAACTCACAGACACACCCCTACACACACACACACTCTGCTATTTTATTTCCTCTTTCAAAAGTTGAAGTCGAGCTGAACGGGGTTTGCCGATTCAAGAAGTGCATTTGACCGTTCTGTGTTTCAGATAATGAGTCTAATTCCCATAGCACCCTCGTGGATCGGTTATCGTTACTATTTAAGGAAACACAGATTAAATCACGTCGCCCACTTTTTAAAGAAACAAATTGCGGTCGACTGATCGAGTTTCGACCGCTCGCCGCCGCCTCCGACTGATTTATTTTCTCCTCCGAACGTTCCTCTCTTTATCAGCCAGACCGGCCGAACAGCCATGTTCTGTTTTCCTGGTGTGACCGAGGTCATAACATCTGCTCCGTAACCGAGGGAGACGGTGCACGCGTGGTTCTAGTTTCCCGTAAGCCAGACGCATGTTCCATTCAGGGGGACGGCTCCTCTTTACTCGCCGCCTCGCAGTGTTATCTACCCCGGACTCAGATAAGGCTCCCGAAAAAAAAGTGTGTAGGTGTTTGCTAGTTTGTGTTTGAGTGTGTGTGTGTGTGTGTGTGTGTGTGTGTGTGTGCGTGTGCACTGCCAAACAGATAAGCCTTCCCTGCAAGCCTCTTATTCATGCAGCACCTAACAAGACAAGGCCACAATCCCTCTGAAACCCTCTTTTACTTGTTTACACTTCAGCGCGACCAAAGAGGGCTCGTATGATTAGGAGTACGCCGTGTGTGTGTGTGTGTGTGTGTGTGTGTCTGTGTGTGCTCCGCTATCTGTGATTACATGCATGCTCACTTGGGCTTTGTGTGAGTGTGTCTGTAGACATCTTTGACTTTTTTTGTATTGACTGTGTGTGTGTGTGTGTGTGTGTGTGTGTGTTCACCCTGACTGATAAGCCTCCCTCTGCGAGCTTCTTATTCGTTCACCGGCGAACAACAAGGAGGCTGGCATTACTAATAAACTCAGCTTCCACACTGAGATATGAGCAGCGAATTTAGAGTTTCTTAAAGAGGCTCATGGGAGCGAGGCGACGCATCGACAGCCCTGAAAAGTTCCACAAGGCTGAGAGAAGGAGAGACACAGAGAGAGAGAGAGAGAGAGAGAGACAGATAGAGAGAGAGAGAGACAGAGAGACAGACACATAGAGACACAGAGAAAGAGAGAGAGAGACAGAGACACATAGAGACACTGTAAGTGAGATCTAAGGCTCAATGAAAACAAAGTGCACTTTCTGGTGAAAGAGTTGACTCGTCATGACTCGAGCACATCAGTGACCGTGTTTACATGCATTCGAATAACTGGCATAGTCGGACTGAAATCAAATTATCCGTTTCATGTAAACACCTTTGTTCGACTATGTGCGGTCCGACTACGATCCGATTAACACCCCTGGATAACTCGATCCGATCCGGTTGATAATTCGACTATCGCGGCATGTAACGGTGAATTGGATTAGGAACTGGACTTTGCGTCTTTGCGCATGCTTGAGATCCCGCCGCCCTCCTCCCTCCCTCCCATGTCGTGACCCGGAAGTCGAAAGAGACGATAAGTTGTCACTGCCGGGAGCCTGGCCGGCAGAAAACAAACAAACAATGCCAATAGCGCCATTTGCATTCGCTGTACTCCTATTAACATCATGCAAGAATAGTAGAGGGATGTAGCTTCGCCTTGCTCTCTGTTCGCCATCTTTCTCGAAATGTTGATGTTGATGTTGTTGGTTGTTGTTGGTGGTGGTGAAGAGGTCAAGCGGAAATGGCTGTATCACCACGAGTTGTAATGAAAACAGCGCCACCTATCGTATCGGATATGACATGCTTTCGGCCAATGATTCGAATTACTCACTGACATGTATATTGGGATAACAGCTGATCCCCCAAAAGATAGCAAAGTCCGACTAAAGCAAGATTCTAATTATACCATCATGTAAACGCACTGAGTGGTGCTCCTACATTCACATGAACACTCGTGCAAAGCACTTTGTGTGTTAATGTGTATCAATCCACGGCTGAAAGTAGTGCCAACTAGTTCACAACTCCCTCCTGTTTGAGAAGCCCAAACCTGCAGCGTCCATTGTGACCCTATGTTTGACCATTGAGGAGTTTGCTCCTGTTGGTAACTATGTGGATGTCACAATACCAGTAATGTAGAAGTCAATACCGATACCAGTGACATCCTATGATTGCGGATTCACACAAAAAAACCACAAATATTTCGACATTGCCGCTTTTATTGATGTCTGTATCCTGGTTTTTGCTCATTCCTTATTTACCCCTGATGCTTTGCCTCAATTCATACATTTGACAAGATTACATTTGATCATAACGTTATATACAGTTGTGTTGACTATGAATGCCTCATGATGTAACTCAATGCAACCTGTGGATACTGACACCAACTCCTGTGCTGCCACACGGGCTTCCAGCCGCTAGCTCAATGAAGGGGCTGACATTTAGGAGCAGGTGGAGTGAAATAGTATGGATCACGTTCTTCAGTTGTTTCACACTTGATTTGTGATTCCTACCAGATGCCGCTGCAATGCAATCTAGCAAAAGTTCAACTTAGATTAACTCATTTTGTTCCTGCTGCACTGCGCTGTGATGGAAACTGCTTGAATATATAACATAACAAGAAGTCCTCAGCACCGGATGAAGCTCCCGAAAGTACGATTTGTATTTTCTGACATGGCCTCTGAATTTGACCTTTGTATGAAAGTTTTATTTAATTTATTCATAATAATTGGTTGGACACATAAACTGAATAAAATGTTTCAAAAATTCACAGACACATATACATACACATGTATATATACATATATATATATATATATATGTATGTATATATACACACACATGTGTATATATACATATATAGATGTATATATACATACATTTATATAGACACATATATATATACATATGTATCCATGTATGTATATATATACACACATGTGTATATATATATATATATACATACGTGTCCATATATATATATATATACATATATACATAAATATACAAATATATATGTGTATATATATGTACATCCCTAACCGTCTCCTTCAGTTAATTCCAGACATCATTCATCTTTTCATCTGGTGCTCCTAAACTTTCCTCCTCCATGAAGATCATATTTTTCTTTTTTTAATCCTCGGTTTTAAACTTAATTGGGGCAATTAATAATTACAAATTAATACATTCCTTTCCATATGGGTGGGGCACTGTTTTTTCATCTTCTTGTTTTTTGAACGTAGCATAAACCACAAGATGCGGTTTGATTTACAATAAATTAGATGTCTTTTGAACATAACATTAACAGTGTCGTGTGAAGTTCAGTGGTAGTCGAGTGTGAGTAAGAGCACGATTTATGACATTTGAATCTTGTGGTAATCAAACGTATGTTGTGTCAAAGCGAGCCTCGGTTCCTGCAGCTGCTGTGTGCACTTTAGAAAAGTCAACTCAGATTTGAGAAATGTGAGTACAAAACTGCAACTTTCCAATTTGTACGATATTAATTTCAATTATAGAAGGTGACGCAAAGTCCAACCAAGCACGGTGCTCACGTCCACAGAAAGCTTCAGTCTTGGTGGAGGCCTGCTATGCCTTCACTAGTCATCAGAGAAGAAGTAAAGCAGAGAAATCGAGGAGGCAGAGAGCGGGAGAGGGAGAACAGGATGGAGTGAGTCGGCTCACTGTACTTCAGTTTGAGGGGGTGGACTGAGCCTGTGCAGCTCAGGCGACTTGAAACTAACCTCAAAGCCAGTTCTGTACATTGTACTCTGTGCAGCAACAACAAAAGCATTTACATTTAGGTGTTAAAATAGAGCGTTGTCGCCAATAAAAAACAGAAGATGAAATACATATCATATTTTACCAGCAAAGCAGTGATATATGTGCACAAAAGCTGCTGTAAAATCCTATGTGTCTAGTGTAGCCCTATTATTCTCATATTGGGCCGGAGAGAGCACAGTGAAATGTGCTATAATATCTTGGTCTGGGTTTTGGTGTCTGTTTCTTGTTTTATTTTGAAAAAACAGATATATCCATTTTAATTTTCGAAAAAAACATCATTTGTTTTCAATTAAGTTTAAAACAACACATATCTGACCACCTTATGAAGGGTTATGTTTCTTTTGCAGAACCAGATTCATCCCTTTAATCAGTCTGTGATCCAGCATTACACACCACAGATGCGTATAGCAGTTCTGTTAATATCACACTGGTGAAAAGTTATTGCAATGCATCCTGATGAGGGAATTCAATAAATACCACGGCAATCCCATCAACCTCTGACACCTTACTGGAGGCACGTAGGGATCACCAAGTCAGTTCAAGAGTTCACTTCACAGTCAGTCGGATTTGTTTCATTGATGCCTGCGGAACATTTCATCCTTTAGCTCTCAGAGTAAAAATGTTGACGCTGTGTCGGCACGAGAGAAACGAGAATTACGGCCTCGCAGTCGTATACCTCGGAGAGAGACGTGAGGTCACCGTGACCTTGACCTCTGACTTCCCGACTCTGATCAGCTCATCCTTGAGATCGGGTGGATGTCTGTGCCACATATGATGAAAGATTTCCTGATAACGAACCCGTAAACAACCAGAGATCTTAACGCCTCCAGCCAGAGGAATGAAGATTAGAGGAAGACCAAAGTCAGTGGGCTTCAACCTCAGGAGAAGATCAACCAATGGGTGACGGGCGTTCCTCGAGCCACGCTGGTACTGAGCTCAAAGAAAGCAAAAACACGGGTTCCTAAAATTATAGAATAAGAAAGATTACAAAGGTAATGTAATATAATCGTAAAATATGGGACATTTTGTTCTGTATATTCACTGTTTGCTTGATTAGGGGAACATGTAACACCTGGTCAAACATAAAACATCTTTCACTGGCTAACAACAACATATACTGTATACAGCTATAGGCCGTTCTTCACAACCAGCTGTCACAGCAGCAGCTGGGCCTTCTAGAAGCATCACTGAAACAAAAGAGTAAGCACCGCCTCGAGATGTCAGTCTGTTCTTTTTTTTTTTTTTTAATGGTTTATGGGTACCTGTAGTGCAAAACAATATGTAGCCAGATCAAAAGATAATGTGTTTCTAAAGGTTATTCATGCACTGACGGTCCAGTATTCAATAACAATACGTAGTTTAGGCTGTTCAAAGTCCTCAACTCCGACATGCGACATTGCACTGGAGCTTGAATATGTCGCGGGTGGTGTGACGTCAGATCGTTGATAGATCGACAGCCAGCCACAGCGGATGTGTTCAGATACCAATATAAACAACGTCGAGCGCTCGCAAACAAATGCTGAGAGATTGATAATATGGACGATGAAAGATTGTCTGATTCAGCAACTGGATACTTGTTTGAACCTTTAAAAGCAGACTATCCCCATTTAGTGAATTGTGACAGCGATGATAGCGATGATTCTGATGAAGTTGATGCCGAAGGACCGCCGGTCCAGATGCTTCACCGTGCGGACCGTGCACGCAAGTCGGCGGACGTTTGGTGCAGTTGTGGAAATGTGTGCCACAGAAAACAGACATAGAGTGCATTTGTTGTAAAGAGCACGAACTTATGTCCGATGATATAGCAGGGCTCTCAAGTTTTGAAGACAGGCAAGCGTGAGATTTCCATCAGCACCGATACAGCTGACTGTTGCGCGCCGGCATCGAGCCGAAAAGAGTTGTCGACGGGGTGCTAGTGACTATTTCTACTCAACAATCGATCGGCGTATTGAGCACCCCTGCATTCAAGCATTAAATAGCCGAGAGGTTTTTTCAGCGTGAGGAATTAGATGTGTGGCGGGAGTGCGTGAGATAAGACCGAAATGCGTGAGTCTCACGCTCAATGCGTGAGACTTGAGAGCCCTGATATAATGTCATTAGACCTCATCTGCTTCACACAAAAGAGTGAGCTTGATAGCTACATCGCGCATAAGCCAGCGCTGGAGATGTCTTTCATTGATGCAATGTTCGGGGGTGCTAGTGACTTTTTCTTTGCTCCGTCCGTCCCGATGCGCCGCAAACCGGTGTCGGAGCTCCGCGCGCACGAGACGGCGGGCAGAGGACTGTCAACGCAACACGTAGAGACAGAAATGACGTGCTTCTGCTGTAATGTGGCGCTATAGAGAAAGTGACAGGGGGGCGGGCCAATTTTTTTTTATGTCATGCGATCTACCAATACTACGCCGCGATCGACTGGCAGGTCGCCGCGATCGACGTATTGAGCACCCCTGATATAGATTGTGTAATTCTTGAGGCCACCGATCTATCCCAAGAAGCAACGCGTGTAGAAGTGGCTCCGGATTGGCTGAATTCCTTTCAACGACTCTACGTCATAGTTAGCTTTGAGCTCGACTAAATAACTAGCAAAATGGCTGCGCCCACGGACTCGGAATGTTGACAAAGAAATGTAAATCCTCGGGCTATGCGTGACTTGTTGACAATAGCGGCGGGGTAAATATGATTTATTTGATGCGCCGAATGGATGTAGCACGTTGTTGTTTTGCACTACAGGTACCCTTTAATAAGGGACAGTGCACATTGATAACAACATTGCAGTAAATGTGCCAGAGTTAGCCAAGAGGCTATTTTTCATCTTTAGTCCCAATTGTTATGGTTTTGATTTCTTTTTTTCAAATGTGCTTAAGCCGTTGTCGTAAACTGAGGGAAAAATGTGATTTGGATGTAATGTGATTTATTGAGATTACAAGATCATGTCCAGACGGATGTAACCAACACATCGACGGAGCGATTTTATTTTCTCCTACATTCACGGTAGCATTAAGCCTGGTCTTTTTTTTAACAAAATCTCTAAAAAGCGGTTTCAGACCAAACTCAAAGTCATCCAAAGCAGCTACCGAGGACGCTAGGGACTACGATGTGAACAGCTCCGTACTCACTCACATTTACTGCCGTGCTTGAGATATTCCACACGAGTTCAGATGACATCAGAGTAATATTATAATCTTACCCGCCATTCTTAACCACAGTAAAATGACCGTTGATGACCATCAATGCCAGAATCCTCTTAAGCACCCGTTAAAGATGTGTTAAAAATGTAGCTTGCATAGCTGCTCTTTAAAATTAACGACCCTGGTCGCACAATATTAACCTAATGGTGTATGTGTGTGTTGCATGTGTGTGTTGTATGTATGGGGTATGTTGTGAAAGCAGTGGAGGCCAATGGGAGCAGAACAGGCATCTCCCATTGTGACTGTGTGGACTTGTATGAATGAATCAGGTTCAAAACAACAACAAGTCCACGGAAACACGCACTGCACCAAAGGTTGCCAACCTGCAGTTCTTAAACACAGGCAGACAGACATATATAAAATATATATTTATATATACAGGACTGTCTCAGAAAATTAGAATATTGTGATAAAGTTCTTTATTTTCTGTAATGCAATTAAAAAAACAAAAATGTCATGCATTCTGGATTCATTACAAATCAACTGAAATATTGCAAGCCTTTTATTCTTTTAAAATAGCTGATTATGGCTTACAGCTTAAGAAAACTCTAAAATCCTATCTCATAAAATTTTAATATTTCCTCAGACCAAGTAAAACAAAATATTTATAACAGCTGAGTGTTTGTCAAGGCTCAGGAAACGCTTGCAGGTGTTTCGAGTTAAATAGACAATACAAGTGATTTGTTTAATACCCTACTACTTCTTCATGATATTCTAATATTTAGAGATAGGATATTTGAGTTTTCTTAAGCTGTAAACCATAATCAGCAATAAATCAGAATAAAAGGCTTGCAATATTTCAGTTGATTTGTAATGAATCCAGAATGCATGACATTTTTGTTTTTTTAATTGCATTACAGAAAATAAAGAACTTCATCACAATATTCTAATTTTCTGAGACAGTCCTGTATATATATATATAAAATATATATTTTTATAGATATATATATTTATATATCAAATATATATTTTTATAGATATATATAAATATATATATATATAAAATATATTTAAAATATATATATATATATATATATATAAATATATATATAGTGCAGTGGAGTTTGCAAAAACATTTTGCCTGAGCCCCTGCTCCGCTCCCGTTATCGCTTCACCGGATGGATGAACATTATCTTCTGTTTGATACATACGCCAGTGATTAAAGGTTTATATTCATAACTGAGCTGACAGAGATAAGGAAAGCATTATTATACAAATTAAAATTATAGAATTTCTCTTTATATCTCTCCTCTCCTCTTTTTCTTTCAAGTTTTGTTAATCTTTTTCATTTTTTGCTATGACAGGAACATGGTAGCTTTTCTCACTTTGTGCATCTTCTTTCTCCGATTTAACGTACAATGTGGGAAGTGCTGATTATGCCGGATAACCTTCTGGCACAGTGTCAAAAATAGGCTCAAAATCCCAGAAGAATGAAAGTCGGGACGGTCTGACGGTTGCTTTCTCAAATTCAAACATATTTAAACTCCGGATTTAAGTGTAGGCCATCTTGTAGAAGGGAGATTTAATAAGGCATTTAAAGTCTGAAGTAGATGATGTCACACTGTGGGAAAGGCTGTTCTCCTAAGCAGGCGGGGCATAGCCGGATAATACACGCTCTCCTAAAAAAATAATTATGAAAGTAAAAAGTGGAGATCAACAGATTATAATCTGGATCCTCGCATTCAAATCCATGGAACAAAATGACTTTGTGATGAAAAATGCAACGTTTGAGGAGCTACCCGGAGAGCTCGTCTATCTCGCCCGAAATGAGTCACCATATCGAATTGCATCTTTTCATTCTGGGAGAAAGTTTTGGATAATTTTCTATTTTTGGATAAGTTTCCTTTTTGTTTCCGGAGGGTTTGCCTTGGAGGGGGATGTTGGTAATTTACACCACAATGTTATAATATATTTCTAAACCATAATGGGCAACCACTGCAGTGATACTGAGAGGAAGTTAACAACGTGTGCTAAACTATGGATACATTGGAAATGTGAGACTGAGTAGGAGTTTAAAGATCTGAAAAAAAAAAGTTTAAAAAAGACTTACTGTGTTAAAAGTGTTTCTGATTTCTTTGGACTCCACCGTTCCACTACTCTGTCAGTTGTTTCCGTGAGAGAGTGGATTAGAGCGGAGTCAGGAAAAGAAAAAGTAGCAACGCATGACACACAAGTGCTTATTAGGCTGTCTTTCGGGCTAATAAAAGCATGTGTAACAACGCCTCTCACACATTCAGTTATTTCCGTGGCGATGCTGTGTGGGTTGTGTGCTCGGCTTTTCCTTTGCCAGACGCCGTGACTTTGGGGAGTCTCAGTCGATTGCTGAGCAATCTCACAGCGATGCCTCCTGGATGTGAGTAATTGTCTGAATGCAATTATTCTATAGGTAGACGAACCAACACCACTACTGCCTTTCAAATAGTACTCCACGGGGACAGAAGAATCCTCCGGAGAGACCTTACAGAGATTAATGGCGACATCCGAGTGTCTAATTTGGACTGGATTCATTTTGTGATGCTGCCCCATCCATCACTTTATAGTGTATGAGAGGGTATTTAGGCGAGGACAGCAGGGATGATGACAGCACAGAGGTTCTAAAAATAATTAAACAACTGGCCTGGAAATGCTGAAATTGCATGCTTGACGATAAGGTGAAACCAAAGTGTTGACGAAATCTAACAAGCCCCCTCCTTCCCGAGTACAGGGAGCATAATGCACCTGAAGTGATTGTCAAGGGTACACTCGTGAGCAATTTACATCCCGATCGCCACACACCTCTTCATCATACATCGCCTCTGCCCGACAACAGGAGCACACCTCTGAAAACCCGACAAGGGTCTTTTGTGCTGGAGGGGGATGAACCCTCAGCAGGAAGACTTGCCTTTAAGGATGAATCCTGGACCTGGAGAGATCCCAACAACCATCGCCGGCACATTCTGGAAACGCTTGGCTCCGGCACTTCAACGACACGATGCATCTGTGCTCTGGATTCGATATCTACATCCTCTCCTGGTGGCGAAGGAGGAAGGTCAAACTGCTGTGAGTTATTTCAGGTGTGCAAGATGAGACAAAGACGAGGTCGTCATTTTCAAGCCGATGAAACTTCAGTTGTTTGGAAATTTTACTTATCCATCTTTAATTTTCCGTTTTTTTAAAAATGGATGGAGCTTTGAATTTCAGATCCTTGGCCTTCCGGGGGAAGAGACATGGCACGTCACTAACATTTTAAATCTAGAGACTCTTTGGCAACGTGTCACAGCTCGCGTGTGTCAACATACCTAAAAATGTAAACTGCAAACTATTCTCAGGCCAGAACCGCTCAAAGATTCACCATGAGTCCGATCCTCATCACACGTCAATGTTGCCCAAGCACCAATATGGCTGCCAAGGTGGTGCCTCTTCACCTGGAAGACTTTTTTTTAATGTCTTTCACTCCTTTATACATTTATTTTGCCCGCCGTTTAAACGGACATTTGGGATTTCACAAACATTTAGCCACAGCTGTTAAACGTACCCTGAAAGAAGATAGGAGTGGCTTCAGTAATGGCTGTACATGACTGAGTGATGCCGACGGGGTCGTTATCGCTGATGCTCACCGGTAATGACTGTGAACCCTTCAAACGGCAGAGAGGCCACAGCTTCACTGACGGCTATCCATCATGCTCCACACAGAGTCAAGAGATTCCACGGTGCAATCCGGCTGTCGCTTTATCGGTCATTCGCTCTCTGAGCGGATCACTCATCCAGAATCCCTTCGTCGTGCTCGTCTCTTGCATTTATTTATATTTGGAGCTGTTAGCCTGGAGCTAAAAATGCACCGGCCCAATCCTGGCTCATTCCAGAGGGCTAACCCGGACTTTAGCCTCAGACTTTGCTGACCCTATTAAACTGTGTGTGTGTTTGTTTGTGTGTGTGTGTGTGTGAAAACGGAGCCAAGTTATCCCAGTGCCAACTCTTTGTCCAAGACGAGCTTTAGCTCTTGGCTATATACGTGAAAAGCTTTAATGTGGCTTTCAAATTCTCTCAGAAAATGAACTTTGCAATGATTTATTAGAAGAAAAAAATAATTATTTAACACATTTTAAACCTCCCAGAGCTAAATATATAGAGAATACCAAACAAAGTGGGACAACGTAAGTCACAACATTCTAAATATTAAATGCAGATTCCACAAAGCTGCAATGTTAACGGAAATATCTTTTATTATATGCCGTCATCCAAAGGTCTGCGATGCAGAAATTAATGGCCACGGCCACGGGATATGCTAAGCTATCCTCATTTGAGTTTATATTAGGGCCTTCAGAGTTTCCACTGGCTATATGGGAGAATCATTACTTTTCAGACATCTGATAATAGCATAACTGCCCATTCATATGATGATGTCATCGGTAGCTTCTCGATCCAGCTCTCTTATTTCCATCGCACGGCAAATATTCAACCACAATAAATACATTTGTCTGTATTTTCTAAGCATCCAAACGTGAATTATTTGTTCTTCTTCTTCACTTCCTCTGAGGTAGTACCCGTCTGGGAGATGTTATTCCGCTCGGTGACTCACAGAGTCCCTACTGTCCTCCAATTGTCTCTGTTATACTGTTGTTAAAGGTTAAATATTAAAAGTTTTTAAAGGGCATACCTTGTACAAATGATCCACACTGGCAGGAAACTTTTCTAACATTTATATTGATTTAAAACTGTGTTGTAATGTGAGTTGAGGGAAGCTCTCGCAGTTTATTTTGAAAAGAAATGTGATCTGAATCATTTAGAAAATAGTAAAATAAAGAAAGTATGACAGGCACTTCAGCAATGAGGCTGCTCTGCTCAGAAACTGAAGTCTTCCTCACCCCGTCACTCTCTTCCCATGTCTGTCTTTCTCTCCGACAGCACATTGATTCAGAGGCACAATTAGCATCCATCTTCCATACAGCTCAAATAAATGACTCCGCTGCAAGATGTTACGACATACTGCACAATGAGCTGCACTGATAGAGCCAGCAAACCCCCGCACACGTCATTTACTCCTCGAATTGCAATTACATTAGGCTCACCTAACCGATGGCACGATGTATAAACACAGAGAACATCATCAGTGTCAAACAATAATGGATATCAGGACCACGAACGAGAGCTCATGACAACACACGTCACATCATGGCATCAGTTTTTCAATATTAGCATCAAAACAAAATCAGCTGAACAAACAACTTGTCAAATATGACAATAATAACAGAAATTATTCATTTTTCACTGCTATGCCTATTAAGCTTTTTGATAAATTTGATGTAATTCAGCTAATATTAGCTCCATAAGCTTGTTAAAAATGCTTCTCTCCAACTGCGTTGGTGGAGAATGGTGTTAGATCAGCATCGTACGGACATGTGTGCCTGAAATACAAACGCTAAGGCTAACACCACCTGGACAAGCCAATGTAGCACCAGCTCAGCCGACAAGCGTGGCTGAGTTCAACCGTAATACAACTCCAATAAAGAGCATAACATAGATCAGGGGTCGGGAACCTATGGCTCGCGAACCATATATGGCTCTTCCGGTGACGGCATATGGCTCCCAGACAATTTTTTGTTGAAAGAAAATTATCTCCGCCCGCCCCCCTGTAATTTTCTCTATCGCGCCAGATTACAGCAGAAGTAATTTAAGGTCCTTTTCTTAAAGACGTCTTTGTTCTTTTATTAAACTAAACGTCTGTCATTTCTGTCTCTACGTGTCGCGTTCACACTTCGCGGCTCTCCTTCTCGCGCGCCGCAGAGCTCCGATGCCGGCGTGTGCGTGCGCATCGGGGCGGAGCAAAGAAAAAGTCACCTGCACCCTGTAGCATCATGCAGCACCAGAAGTCGCATTAAAAGCAAGACATATTTAATTTATTATACGTTAAAAATACTATATGGCTCTCAATGAAATATATTTAGAAATATTTGGCTTTTATGGCTCTCCCAATCAAAAAGGTTCCTGACCCCTGGCATAGATGATTATTTCAATTCAATTCAGTTTATTTTGTATAAAGCCCAATATCACAAATTATAAATTTACCTCAGAGGGCTTTACAATCTGTACACATAGACATCCCTGACCTTTGACCTCACATCGGATCAGGAACAACTCCCAAGAAATAGAAAAAACCCTTTCACTGGGAACAAGTGGAAGAACCCTTCAGGAGAGCAACAGAGGAGGATCCCTCGTCAGGATGGATAGAAGAATAGATGTCATGTGACCAGATGAACAATAGTTGTCATGTGACCAGAAGGAATCATTACAGAGTTATATAAACACATTCAATGAGGATGACAGAGTGTATGAATAGTTGGTAGTAGGCATGGACCACGATCCAGACCTCCATGATCCATGAAACAGAATAATGATAACCTGACCCCTAAACGCATCACATCCACTACGGACTTCAGTCATGTTGTTGAACGCTTGGGAGAAGCTAGTAAGTGGATTTAAGTTAGGTTTACTATTATTAAAAGTATTATTTACACGGTCAAGTGTTTCTTTCAAGTGCTAAAAGTGCTTTGTGTGTAACAGCCACTACCGAGGTTGCAAAAAAGTGATTTGATTAAATTTAGTTTTTTATTGTCGTTTAATACCTTCAACGATTCAGATGCTCGGTTTCCAATGACACTCGATTTATTTTGTAAAGCGCCACCAGAGCTTTTTTTCTGGATGGTGTTAAAAGACAGCTGAGCTCCGAAAGATATCGTCTTCAAACTACGAAAGCACTTAATAGCCAATTAGTCTCATTTTACTGCCAGTCTGCCACCGCCACCTGCGCCGCATCTCGGTACGACGCCGCCGGTGCCCGCTGTGTGCGGCCTCACATTGCGATTGTGCTTTTTTTTCCCGCGAGACAAAGATAACGAGGGAGGGAAGGAGGGATGATGATGTCGCTGATAAAGGCTTGAATAAATGCTACATCTACCATGGCTTGCTTGTCACATGCAGATGAAAGTAAAGTGTTAGCTCCAGTGTGCGAAACACCAGGTGGCAATCTTAAACGGTGGATTTGCCAAATTTGAAAAAAAAACATTTCCATCTGGTCTTCGGAAAGGACCGCCTGCCTGCCTGAAGCACGGACAAAAACATAACCCATAACAATAATGAATCACTAAGATAGATTTTATTTTTGTATTGTATCCCTACAAGCCTCCTTTTTTTGTCATCCCATCTCCCTTGTCGGTAAAGGTCATCTTCGGGTCACACCATCCCCTCTCTGCATGTTGATTCACCAGATCGGCTCAGCACTGCAATCATGTCAGTCATTCAAGTCCCACATGTTGTCACTCCACAAAATATAGATTTTTTTTTAGACGTTTCATCTTCCAAATAGTTGATTAAATATGTGGCGAGCCAATTTCGCACTGACATTTATCAATGGGTCGATACTGGAGCTCTGACATCACGCATTACATCTTTTGTGAAAAGGTTTCAAGTTGATCCAATGAGTGTAAAAAAGAGAGTACGCTTCTAGCATCATCTCTCAGAGTGTCCTTTTCCCGAGGATGGAGAGAGGGTTGTTGTGAACTGAATTATTATGCACTTAAAAAGCAATGAACATAAAACTGTGTATAAGGAGGGAGTACTATCCTGATATCCTTGAAGACAAAGGAGCTGCTGCTTTTAAGGTCACTTGACACACACCTGTCCTGTGAGTTTACCGAGAGCTTCGAGTCACTAAAGACAAAACAGTCAGCGTAATAGTCACGCTGCGTGCAAAAAAAATGTGTGCAGAAATAACCTAACGGCTTTCTAAGGGCTCGATCACACCAGACGCGACTCTCAAATATGAGTCGCTAGCAAAACCATTGATTTCCTATGGTACGCCTTTTAAATGCCGCGCGGCGCATTTTTATAGCGCGCATAAAAGCTTAAATATTCTCAACTTTAAGCTTAAGGCGCAGAGGGGCACCGCTCATCAATGTGACACTCGGCCAAGGCAGCCAATCGGATCAAGCAAGAGGCCCGAGGCAGCCAATCGGATCAAGCAAGAGGCGAGTTTTCTTTCCTGTTTTGCGGCCGAGACGCTCATATCAGCGGTATTTAATTTCGAAGAGCTTTCTAATTCTAAATCGAAGCACGACTCCAACTGACTCCTGCTCAGAGGAAAAGAAGCAGGTGAAAATCAGAAATTTCAAAAACAGGCTAAGGTTAATCAGTGGGAATAATAAAAAAGCTGGAGAGCTATTCTTGTGCAAAGGAGTGAGAGAATCTGAACAATAAGTGTGTAGTAAACAGCGGGGGTTATGAGTAATGGGAGGTCTGATAAGATAATGCAAGAAAACAGGCGGAAAAACTAAATGGCAGGAAGTGAAGAAGGTTAGGGTTAGCCCTAACCCTGGGAAGCAAAGGACAAACAAGTACGACATTAAACAGGAAGGGGAATTAACCAGAGTTCATGTGTAAAAAAGTCAGTAAAAAAGAAAACAGTACTACAATAGTGTTTAATTATAATTTTACATCCAATATATTTCTACCCACCTCCAAACATGTTTGTGTGTTAGTTTTGGACGCTGCAGGCACCTATCTGCATGTCCAGGTGTCCTTGAGCCACTGACCTCCATGGTGCTCCCACTGGGACGGGCCAATGCCTGGCCATCAGTT
The DNA here is from genome assembly GCF_029220125.1 of Pseudoliparis swirei. Lineage (NCBI taxonomy): Eukaryota > Metazoa > Chordata > Actinopteri > Perciformes > Liparidae > Pseudoliparis > Pseudoliparis swirei. Next base: position 10,903,643 of record NC_079398.1, read on the forward strand.
TATGAATATGTGTCTGTGTGTGAGTGTGTGTGTGTGTGTGTGTGTGAAAACTTGAGTGGTAAGCACATTTTAAAGCCCTTTAAAAGGTAGAATGGTGATATGCAGCCTATAGAAGTAGTCTATTTATGATGGATTTGTATCTCATGTGCTATATGTAATGTTGATTTTCCCTCGCAAAAACAGCAAGAACAAGAAACGGGTTTTTCACACCCTTTAAAACTCATCAATCCACTTTAGCCTGGAATGTTCAGTGCAGCATACAGAAATGTTCTCTGATTTTCATTTTTATTTTAGTGCATTGGTGGAATGAATGGCCCATTCACTAAGTGCAATGGATACAAAAACCTGCTTTATCTCCACCACCAAGGGCCTTACTTTGCTCCCACAGGTTTTCAGGTGAAATGAAGGTGCAATGTGTATATATATCAACACTTGAGAATACTTTTCATCGAAGCAACGAGATACAATGAAGACAACAGTACTTTTCTTTTTTTTCTTTCCCCTGCAGTCAAAGAGGGACAGCGGTTGTCACTGTGAACCGGAGGTGTGAAAAGACAATGCATTTCAAAGATAATATAATAGCCTGTCACTGTGTGTCACTTTGATGAAAAACTCGGGCTGAATCAGCGGTGGGGAAGTCACATTGGTGGCATTGCTCTTTTTCTTTTCTCAGATTGGATTCAGTGTCTGCCGGCTGCACGAGCTCTGCTCCATGCGGTAATAGTCCATCACAAACTCTGCATGGGGCAGATTTTCAAGCCGCTCCACCGCTCCATCTCTATGCTCTTCGCTTGTTCCCCCTCTTTTCAACTCCTTTGAGTCCTTTCTGCCCTTCAGATTTAGTCATCGACTGTTGCACGTAACATGTTCTATAGGACTTCTACTCTTTGGGCTCTCCGAAGCATAACCAGATCGAAGATTGACATTAATGTTGTCGTTGCTGAATACTATTTTTTTTTTTTTAACGGGGTTGGACTAGCAACAAAGCATTTTTCCTTTAGACACTTGCTGGATGACAGGAGTGAACATGCAGTTCTCTTCAAATTCTCCTCTTGTGGCTGAGTAAGCCATTTTGGGTTCACGTGAACAATTCTTTTGTGAGAAAAGAAACCTCACGAGACGAACAGAAACAGCGGGACGAGACGAGATGGCTGAGGTAGACGGTGAGAGGCCGCTCTTCAGTTGGAGTTGAAGGAGTGACTGAATGGACAATCAAGTCCTTGGGTCTGGAGAACATCGTGAGCCTGAAGCGCCCCATTAAAGCAGAGTGGCGACCATTAGATATACGCGGGGAACAACAAAGACACCTAAATTCCTAATGTATATAAGGAACTTGATACCAGACAACCAAGATGGCATCTATTCAGGCCAGCGCCTGGCACATACACCAACACTGTTTCCTTGCTTCAGGGTTTACTTCCGGCGTATGCGGCCCCCTGAATATGCAGAGGTCCCTCCTAAAGGCCACACCAGCTCAGCCCATAGACTTTTATATTGGTGTCACGAAAAATGTTGCAAATATAAAAAGAAAGAAATCATTAAAAAAATGTATCCTGTATCAAGTATCCTGTCTGTAGTCGTACAGACGTCTCTGCGAGGAAAGCTCACTGCAATACCGCCAATGGCCACCGGTAAACGTTATATCCACATCCAGTTCTTATTACGCCCGGCCGGCCCGTCTATGTAAGCAAAAAGTAGCTCGGATTACAACACAAAGAGAGAGGGAGCTGCCATTACTCCACTACACATTGCAAACAGTTAATTAACATGATTAGTAATGCTCACAATTATTAATCTATTTTATATCATCAAACGTGTCGGTCTCTTTCCAACTCTCTTGGGCCGATTATCTGCGGTGACGAGAGCTTTTATGGACAATGCGTCCGAAATAGCCTTTTGAATGTCTGTCCTACTTTGGTAATGCTTAATGAAATAAACTCCTCTCCAATGAATGAGGACAATGACGTCTGCGAGTGTGACGCAAGGACTACTCTACTTCTTTCTTTATTCAGCAGAATGCATTCTGTCTCACTACTTATCTTTATTTGAATAAATAGCACTCATTTGAAAAAAGCGTCCAATAGTGACCCTCTTCTTTCCTTTTCTCTTATTTAACACCACTCCTCTGTCCAGTAAATTGGAGCAGAGCAATATTGCATCTGCATAACGGATATCATCCGCTGGCGACCATCTTCTGAACTGTAGCAGGTGCATGGACTCTCCGCTCTGCTATACAGGGAAAAGATGTGCTGACGAGAGAGGTGTGTTTTTGCCTCCTCTGACCTCACGGCAGTTGCTGTGAACTACTTTTATTCCGTGTTGTCAGTCATTTTGTTTCCCTCAAGGCCGGCTGTTTCAAAAACACAATGTCATGAACAAGAGAATTGTCAAAAGCCAAAGAAATTCGATGATTTGTCACGAAGATATTTCAGAGCCAGCTTCTCTGGTTTTCTATATTTTTTTCTTCTCGCAGCTCTTCTGAGAATGTAAAGCAAAAAAATAAATAAGACCACATGGTTGAATGTGGACTTTCAGGTTTAAAAAGTTCACAAAGGCTCCAGAACAAAATGATGATGTTTGGCTTTAGTACATAGCTTTGGAAATGGAAATTAAATACTGGATTTAAAAACAATAATGTAAAAAAAATTGTTGTGGTGGTGGAGACCACATACATTCATAGCCAATTAGGAAATAAGGCCAATAATCATGTAATAACATAAAGCAATGTGTTAACGTCTCCAGAACAAATGCACATCCCGTTTGGATGTGAGGGATAAAGTTTAGTCTTCTTAACTCAGCCTTGTGATGTGATTCGCTTTGATGAAGTGAAGTAGAGGCAGAAACATGTGGCGACTAACAGTAAATGAATTCTGAGCCGCAATTAGCGTCACTGTGCCACACGGCTCAGTTTGATGAATCCTAATAGACTCCGCTGCAAGATGTCGAGAGAGAGAGAGAGAGAGAGAGAGAGAGAGAGAGAGAGAGAGAGAGAGAGAGAGAGCTTTTCTCGTTTGCGGCTTATTCCCATCCCGGGGTCGCTCTCGCTTACTCTTCTTTCTCCGCCCGTGACTCCTATGTCCTATCTCCCTTTGTCTCATGTTCAACCCCAAAGCACCTCCCTGTCTCTGGAGGGAGATCCAGGGGCCGGTGAGAGATGGAATGGACGGAGGAGAGGATGTAGAGGTTGGAGGTCCGCACTCAATTAAAGCTGCTTATGAATCTGCTCAGGACTTTGTTTCCCATTGTCTGTGGATAATTGTGTGCGTTGGACTGGGGGTGCATTTTGGCATATGTTTGTGTGCAGATGAGCAGCTGCAGATGTCTGCACGTATATAAAATAAAAATAAACTCTATTACGCTACATTCCTTACGATTTCATAACTCTGTCCAGGCTTCATCCGTCTGCAACTCCAAGCAGACGGGGAGGAAAACCGATGTGAGAGAGAACAGGAAAGGGGACCTAAAAAGAAAAGAAAGGGTTAGAAATGAAAAGAGAATCATGGGAAGGTGTGTGTGTGTGTGTGTGTGTGTGTGTGTGTGTGTGTGCGTGTGTTCGGGGAGGACTTGAAAAAGCTCTTCTTGCACGGAAGGTACATTTTGTCTTCCCAGTCCGTAAACGTGGTATTTCACCAGGGGGGCGGAGCCTCACGTTTGGCCTCTCACAAGCGTGTCATGTGACCTTCATGCTCAGCAGCGTGTCCAAAAAAATGTTGGAGGCAAAAACATGAAGTTAAAAGTTGTTCATTCAACGGTTCTGTGCCTTGAACCTACAGGAGACCTCACGCCTCGTCGGAACTTCATGTGATTTACATTCCACGATGTAATCAGCAACTTTTTGTGAAGACACACTTCAGGAGATATTTACTCCTTCTAATAATAATATTAATAATAATATTAATAATCCATTTTATTTGTAAAGCACTTTTCATTCAAAAAGAGTCTCAGTGCTCCAGAGCCAGTAAGATAAGATAAAATATTACTGTATTCATCCCCAGGGGGACATTTTGTGAAGCAACAGCAAACATGTTTACAAATATGCAAAACAATAAAATAAAACAGCAGGGCATATTACATTAAATAATTTAAATAATAAAGGAAATAAAAAGATTTGAGGAGGATTTGGCCAGAGGTGTCTTATTGTACAGTCTTCTTGCAGTGGACAGGAATGTTCTCTTGTGTCTGGAATTTTCTCCTGTATCTGGAATGTTCTCTTGTATCTGGGATGTTCTCCTGTATCTGGAATGTTCTCTTGTATCTGGAATGTTCTCCTGTATCTGGAATGTTCTCCTGTATCTGGGATGTTCTCCTGTATCTGGAATGTTCTCCTCTATCATGAATGTTCTCCTGTATCTGTCCTTGTGAAGCGGAGCTGAATCAGTCTGTTGGACAACACGCTCCGCTGTCCATTGTTAATATGAATCTGAATTATTGAAGACACTGGTGTGTTCAAGTGTCCCTGCAGCCGGTGATGGAGAGGATGGTCTGGGTTCTCCAATATGGACAGTAGTCTTCAGTGTCCTCCTCTCCATCACCTGTTCCTGATAGTCCGGTTTTTGCAGCCAATGATGGAGCCGGCCTTCCTCCCTAGTTTAGTGAGTCGGTCTCCGGGTTCAAAGCTGCTCCCCCAGTAGACTACAGAGAAGTCCAGAGCAATGGCCCAACAGACTGGTAGAACATCTCAGAGCACTGGTCCAACAGACTGGTGGAACATCTCAGAGCACTGGTCCAACAGACTGGTAGTGTTAGGATCTGTAGTTTGTGTTTAGTTTTGTGTGTTGTTTGGGATTCCTTGTGTCGTCTGTCTCCCTGTGATTGTCTTGGTCCTGTTTCTGTGTGATTGTGGCCCGCCTCATTGTGTCCACCTGTGTCCTGTGGCCTGTCAGTCTCTCTGTTCTTGACAGCGTGACTACGGAGTTCCTGCATGGCATGGCCAGCTCATCTTCTGCTTGAGGAGATGTGGGAGTCCTCCGGCCCTGGGTCAAGGTCCTGTCCCGGGTTCCAGTCCCCCGAGGTTCCAGTCCACGATGTTACAGTCCCCGGTGTTCCGTTGCCGGTTCTGGTCTGGCCAGCCTCCCATGATGTGGCTCTCCACAACATGTGGGAGTCCCTCCGGGCCCTTGGCCCTGTGCCGGGTCCAGTCCCCGGTGTTCCGGCTCCAGTCCACGATGTTCCGGTTCCGTCACAGGCTCCAGACCCCGAGGTTCCAGTCCACGATGTTCTGGTTCCAGTCCCCGGTGTTCCGTCGCCGGTTCCAGTCCACGATGTTCCGGTTCCAGTCCCCGGAGTTCCGTCACCGGTTCCAGTCCACGATGTTCATGTTCCTGTCCCCGGTGTTCCGCCACCGCCTCCAGCCCCCGATGTTCTGGTTCTAGTCCCCGGTGTTCCGTCGCCGGTTCCAGCCCCCGATGTTCTGGTTCCAGTCCCCGGTGTTCCGTCACCGGCTCCTGTCCCCGATGTTCCAGTCCCCGGTGTTCCGCTGCTGGTTCCAGCCCCCGATGTTCCGGTTCCAGTCCCCGGTGTTCCGTCACCGGCTCCTGTCCCCGATGTTCCAGTCCCCGGTGTTCCGCTGCTGGCTCCAGCCCCCGATGTTCCAGTCCCCGGTATTTCGCCTCCGTTCCGCCCGGCCCCGGTTCTCCCCATCCCGCCTCCGTCCCGGTCAGTCACAGTTCCCCGTGATCCGTCCCGTCCAGCCCCGGTTCCCCATGTCTCGTCGCCTGGTCCTGGTCCCACAGAGCCCCCATCCCCAGACCCCGGTACCCCTGTGACTTCCTCTCCTGAGTTCGGTCCCCTAGCTCCCCGCCCTTATCCTCCGGCCCGCCCTCCAGAGCGCGCCCCTTGTCCTGGTGATCGTCCTCCGGCCCGCCACCCGGACTGCTTCTGCAACCTTGGACCCTCCTCCGGCTCCCCTCCACCCACCCATGTGGGACGTCTGGAATTCGTCCCTTGAGGGGGGGGTACTGTTAGGATCTGTAGTTTGTGTTTAGTTTTGTGTGTTGTTTGGGATTCCTTGTGTCGTCTGTCTCCCTGTGATTGTCTGCCCTGGTCCTGATTGTTTCCTTCTGTGTGATTGCTGGCCCCGCCCTCATTGTGTCCACCTGTGTCTCGTTCCCCGTTGTCCAATCCTCTCACCTTGCCTGTGTATGTAAACCCTGTTCGTCTCATTCCCAGTGTGGCTTCGTACTGTTTGGTCCGCGTGTTTGTCGTCCTGTTCTGGTTTCTTGGAATAAATATAGTTGTGCAGTAATGTCGGCATTTGGGTCCTCTCTCGCTGCGACAACCCGGACTACCCATGACAGGTAGAACATCTCCAACATCTTGCTGCACACATCGAGGGATCCAAGTTTCATCAAGAGACGACTCCTCCCCTTCTTGTACACTTCGTTGATGTTGTCCTTTTAGTTCAGTCTGTCAATGGAGACACCCAGGAACCTGTCCTGCAGGTCCACATCCTCTCCCAGAAGTCTTAGCGTTTGTGGAGCTGTCATCTTCCTCCTGAAACCTACCACTATCTCTCTGGTCTTGGCCACGTTCAGAAGCAGTTGGAGTGAGTGGAGGATGGGTGTTATGTGCTCATATTTCCAGACTCATCAGGATCCTGGCGGCGCTGTTTTTAATGTATTGCAGTTTCTGGATATTCTTGCCAGTGATCCCAGTAAAGAGGGAAATACAGTCCAGTCCAGAGGAGATAAAGGCGTGGGCGAGCTTCTCTGCATCTGACATATTTGCAGATGTGTTTGAGATGATAAAAGGAGGTTTTGCACAGGTATTTTATACGGTCATTAAAGGTCAGGAGAGGGTAAAACATACGGTAACTCCCAGATAAGTGGCTGTGAAGGAGAGAGGTATGACCTGATCTTCCCAGTGAGACATGTCTGCCAGGAAGTTAGGACTGAAACCATTTGAGTCTGACAGTCCAATGGTGGTGTGGAGGCGCTCTAGGAAGAGAGTTTGATCCACTGTGTCAAATGCAGCAGTCAGGTCCAGGAGGATGAGGAGTGCATCGGCTATCATTAGCAGGTCATTCGTCACCCTGAGTAAAGCGGTTTCAGCTGTGGGCTGAATGAAAACCTGACGGAAAGTTTTGTAGCTATTGGAACGCCTGCAAATATGACGACTTTACTTTTAGCTTTCTTGTGACCATCATAACGTGTTAGAAAAAAACCAAGATGAAGACACCAAGGATAGATAAAAAAAACATCAACCCAAAGAGCAAAGTGTAATCTTGCCACACACAGAACTCAACTCCTATGCACACACTCACACACTCGCCAATTGAGCCTTCTCTAATTTAATCGAATGAACTAATGTACAGAACATAAAAAAATAATTTAGAGATATATCATGAAAATTATATATAACCAGCTAGTCACGTGTTGTAAAACCACCTGTACCTGGATAGGTGATAGTGAATCCCTGTAGAGGCTGATCCAGCCTCAGGCAAACGCCACAGGGCGAAGAAGTGGAGCTGCCCCGAGGGCTTGTCAATGACATACGTCTACTGACTCAAACCGTGCCGAAAACACATGCCAAATGTGTTTGATATACGGTATTAATGTTGCTTTTTTTCTTGCTACTATGGACTATCCTGAGCTAACCAAGCTATCGCGTAAGGATTGGAACTTATTTTTAACCGACTCTCAGAGCTTCAGCAGTTTCGAGGCAAATTTTGCGGTTGCATAGTAGTGTTGAGGTTGCTCACCAGGATCTTCCACCGGACGGCTCTGACTGGAAAAAACAGCGGTAGACTTTACTTTAAATCTATCAAGCGTTTTATTCAAAATCAGGATACAAGTAGATAATCATGCATGGACCCAATCAGTCTGACACCTAAGGTATTTCAGACCAGAGAGAGGTGCCTGAGCAGAGCGAGCGACGGTTTAAATAGTCATCAAGAACAGTTCTGATTGGTCCAGCAAAGAGAGGGTGGTGTCTTCTCATTGGTTCTTCGTCTCTCCGCCTCCACCACTGTTGCTCATTCATTGGTCCTTCTCAGCCCGCCAATGAATGCATATGTTGTGAAAAAGTGTGGGAATGGAGAGACATGTTTCACTTCTACTGGGCTCGGGAGTCTTCTAAGATAGTCTTATCTCTTCCGAGATGGGATGTGCTGTATCTAGAAGGTCGTTTTCCAGGACAGCAACAAAGGGCCCCTGCAGGTGTGTGTGTGGAGGTGGGTCAGAGAGGGCATGTGTGTGTATGTAAGTGTGTGTGTGAGGGTGGCAGAGAGAGCCAGTGTGTATGTGTGTGTGTGTGTGTGTGTGTGTGTGATGGGTCAGAGAGGGCATGTGGTTGAATCCGGAAGAAAACAGGAAAATAGTTGCAACAGTTGGGCCGTTTCTTGTCTTATCTGCGCTCAGTAGATGTCTCCTGTGACTTTCCTGTTCATGTGAGCATGAGTGTTGCTTTGTTCTATTCAAATCTAGGGTGAGCGTGATGTGGGGGGTGCATTAAACTTCTTTCTTGTGTTCACTGTCATCTTGCTTTGTTCAGTCAGGCGCTAGATTGCCCTGCCGGAGTTTTTAACCTTCTCAGTGACCTTTCCACTTACACATAACATTTATGCTCACAATACTAGGCTATGCCAAGCTGTAGTATATATTATTTACAGTAGTTGACCTATAATTCTTCGAATGGATAACTGTAAATGTAGATTTTATGAAGACTCGGTAGAGGTGAAAGTCTGCCCCCTATTTGTTCAGAGCATGTGACTACCCATTACATGTCGCACCTTTATAAGCGTCCTTTTAACAGATGTGTGGGAGTCACGGAACACGGTGGAGTCGCTTTCTAACAGCGCCATACAACATTTAATAAAGGTGCAAAGAATAACAGATAGACACACAACCGTAATGCACTTTGATTGCTTGTGGTGTTTTGACGTTGTTATCAGGTAGGCAGAGCCCTTCTTCCCGAGCTAGTTTTGCCCTCAGGAATGCTGTACGATGTTTACAAGATGCTCACAGATGCAAGGTTTGCCCGAATGTCTGCATCCCGACATGTAGCCCTGTGCGGTTCTGTATATAAATGAGCATCTGGGGAAAATATATACTATGCACGCTTCCCCATATACAGAAGCACAACCTGCCATAACCACTGGGCAAAGGGAAGACATTTTGTTTTAGATTATCGGCATAATTATTTGGAGTACATGAACGAGGATGTGGACTGAATAACCTGACTCTAAATGATTCCCTCAGGCCTCTGAGTCAAATTAAACCTGGTCTGATGCATTTATATGTGGAGCAGTGCTGGTGTGTGAGTGTGTGCATGCTTGTGTGTTTGTCTGTGTCTGCGTTTTAAGTGCTGATTCTTAAAATGTAATTAAAACCATTTTAATCCCTGCGCGGTAAATGCTGCCTAATAATTAGGAGCAAATTCCTCCACGGTCGAACGGTCTGAAACACAACTGGCCACGTTCACTGGGAACTGGGACGGCCTGGTGTTTTTCATTCTGAGATTCATCACTAGTGATGACGTCTTCACTCATGCCCAGATCTTAAATCACAGCATTAACGCCCGAAAACTGCAAGTTACTTTCTGCTGATGTTATGCAGACTGAAGGCTGAATTATATCCGCCCAACTCTTTTGGCCAATGTGCTTTATATTAATCCTAACCTGAGGTTTTGGAAGTGTATTTTTGCAAGAAGGTTCTTTGCACCTTTATTACATTTGTTATGGCGCCGTTAGAAAGCGACTCCACCGTGTTCCGTGACTCCCACACATCTGTTAAAAGGACGCTTATGAATGTGCGATGTGTAATGGGTGGTCACATGCTCTGAACAAATAGGAGGCAGACTTTCACCTCTTCCGTGTCTTCATGAAATCTACATTTACAGTTATCCATTAAAGAAGAATTATAGGGGAACAACTATGTAATCGCAAAATTCCCCTCGAAACTGCTGAAGCTCTTAGAGTCGGTTAAAAATTAGGCGCTACATTCCAATCCTTACGCGATAGCTTGGTTAGCTCAGGATAGTCCATCGTCGACCTTTGCAAGAAAAAAAGCAACATTGATACCATATTTAAAAAACATTTGCCAAGTTTTTTCGGTACGGTTTGTGTCAGTGAAGGATGTGATTGACCTGCCCTCGGGGCAGCTCCACTTCTCCGCCCTGCAAATGGAAATATTGGTAATTATTTACCTTCATTTTAATTCTGTCATTTGATGCAAAATGACTCTTTGATTTGATTTTAGTTGCTATCACAATCAGTGTCTTGCTTGTTTGTTTTTTGGGGGGGAACCAGCACAATTCTGAATAAGAAATTAGAAATGTTGGAAAATGAGTTCCTGGAACTGACCGAGTACAAAGTCGTGCTCGTTCCGAGTGGATAGCGTGACTGCAGGGCTCCCTGTACTTTAACACGCACTATGAAAAAAGGTTTAGTCCGCTTATTCCCGACCGGTCGCGAGGCCTACTCGACGTGACGAGTCCAGGAAGACATTGATCAAACATCAAGTTCATGATGATGTGAGTAATAAATCAAGAGGCGTCATCCTCCTCAGCTTAGATCTAATATTCTATTCCAAGATCCAAATCGTGCAACTTAAAAAACAGTGAATATAAAGTACACATTATGTGTGATGATGTGAAACTGATGAATCCCCTGGTGGCTAATCACTGCCGTTTGTCATTACTAGATATCAAAATACTGGTGTATGCATGTAGGTGTGTGTGTGTGTGTGTGTGTGCGCTTATATTTTCAGCATGTTGACACACTTTAATCTGTGTTTGGATTGCTAAAGAGAGCAGCTGTATGCAGGTATGGCCTTAGAGGCAGGTGCGAGTGTGTTAGCATACAAGGATCCTGAAGCAAGAAAAACACATCTTACACACACACATACACACCAGACAATTAAAACCCCATGATTTTTTTAATTTGTGATTGTCTGGATCTTTGTGTATGTACGAGTGCACAACGATAATTATTGCAAACTCTTTGGTAATCAGAGGTGCAACAGAGGGTAAAGTGTATGAGTAGGCTTGAATGGTTGCTATCTGTAATGGTTTACGAGGCAGAAAAAAATGTGCCATTAAATTACTATTAAAGCATCGACTTCTGCTTTATTTTGACAAACATGACACATACGCAGCTCCTAGACACAGTAGGCGAGCGTTGTGCTGCAGCAGTGCGATTTTTTTCAGTGTCGCCACAGTTCTGCTATGAAACTGTATTTTCACACCAATTATAATCTATTTCAGGAATTCGGGCAGACCAGAGTTGCCGCTCACCGACGAGAAGCAGAGCACACATTCCAACATAATCCATACGACCACAAAGATGGGTGTTTGATAGTTAAAAGATTAGCTTGCAAGGAGGTGTTATCATCTTTGCTCAGATGTCATACATCCAGGTTGTAAAAACGATGTTTGTGCATTAATAGCATAACGCTCCCAAAGTAGGATGGAGTTTTTAGGGAACATGGAACTTGGATTGAACTCCATCTTCCTTTCAGGATGAACTCCAAAATATGGTAATTGCTTGGCTTTTCTTTCAAGCTGGATGTGGGTGTGATACTAAATATTTGCAAATATTACATTCCCATTAGGAATTCACTAACAATGACCACGCTGGGCACCATTTAATTGTGGAATGATGGAAACAAACTAAATGTTCAAACTAAACTTGTGTTTTTGTGAATTATACTTGGAGGACGACACCATAAGAGGAAGAATGTGTTATATCTTGTAAAACAAGGCACAAAATGTCCAGTGCTTTAACATCACCTGTTGTTTTCTTACAGTTTATGCTTTAGTCTAATTGAATTCTGGAAACTCTCAGGGGTTTAAGTAGCTCTGCAGCAAAACAAGGAATATATTAATTTAATTATGATTAATTATCCTGAAATTACCCCAGTTAGAGCATTAGCTATTACCGCATAATCACTGTCTTTCTCTCTTTTGGTGTCAGAAAAAAAAGTGATTCTTTCAGCAATCCTTAGGTAAAGCTGTTATTGTAAACTAAAGGACAATACGTCTGTTCTCCTGATGTAATCCAGGGCTAGACTCCTTGATCGGTGGATTTCTTCCTCCTTTTTCCAGTGCCGATGCTTTGCTGCTCGCTCATTTGTTGACGTCCTTGTTGTTTGAATTAAATATATTAAAGTTGTAGACCCATAGTTACCAGTTAGGGGAATGGGAATACCTGATTTAAAATCTTAGTACTGGTTGTGTAATGTTCATGGTCTATCCTTTTGAATTTAATTAATTGATAATGACTAAAAATGGAACACAATTAAAGCGATCTCACTGCCGTTTGGTTTTATCTAATGCCTCCTTAATTTTTTTTAGAACAAGCCGACTAACAGTTTCCTCTCCGTAGTTCTTCTCCTCGTCCATCACTGATGACTCTTTTGGTATTTCGAAAACTAAATGCCAAAAGCAACACAAAGGCCCTGTTTCTACATTTGAAGAACGGCAAAAGGACCTTCCACAATCCCAGATCTCAGATTCCTCTAGGTTGCTATTAAATTAAAGATGTAAGAACCTCATTTTCCGATCTGCCTGATGAGTCAAGGGTTTTTCTTTGAGCCTTAAAAATAGAGGAGCCTGATCCTTTTCCACTAGAAGACACAGCATTCACAGAGGTGGACTGGAGAGGGAGGTGATGCAACATCTCAAACTTGAGAAATTTGGATTCACTAAACTTGGCTCCACTGATAACTTTAAGAGAAATTGGAGACCATTAATGGATTACATCAGAGCTAAGCTTTAACCCCCCACCCCCCTGCATGGTACTGCACATTACGTCTTATCTCAGCAGCATTAAGAAAGACCTCTCCATGTGTTTGTCTGCAGACTACTCTTACGATGTCTTCACTGGTCTCCATGACGCAGTTTAGACAGCTGAAATTTAATTTGCGAATATTCATATCTCGCTGAACACACATTGGTTTCATTCTCCAGTATTTTTTTTCTTGTTTCCTATTGCCTTGTATCTTCTCTTTATACATGTTATGTCTGAGAGAAAGCACTTTGCATTGCCTGGTTGTTGAAAAGAGCTATAAGATTAAACCTGACCTCCACTCGCTGACGAGACGAACGACTCGGCGTGGACGATAAAGCTACCGCTATCGCCAACCACTCTAGCTGCAAATAGGTGTAATAGAAATATCAATGTTAATCACCTGAGGGTTATTTAGTGTGATTACAGAGGTGTATAAGACAGTTCAACTGCTCTTCCAGAAAGATACTCACCAGTGATGGCACCATACAAACAGTACATGGAGGCGCTCGTGCAGCTGTTCGAAGAAGACAATGACGCCATTAACCTACGCGGTTGACACATCGTCAGTCTGCAACACAGTGCCTTTGCTCAGAGCGTTATTCCCTTCCATGATAAATCGTACATTCTAGCCCATTTTTTCTATTTTTTTCAGCACCGGTATAAGCTGGTAGAATTTCCGGGAACACAAAATTTACACGAACGTGAAAAGTTTACGCATTGATTATTATTATTTATTTTTTTAAAGGTGCATTTTGTTAAAGCTGATGTAACTCAACCCCCGGAGACACGGACACCAGCTTTTCAAACCGTCTCCTCACTGTCACTGATCACAGAATGAATATCACAGTGGAAGTGGAGAGCAAATGACAGAGCGGGAACACAAACAAGAGAGGAGAGCGGGAAGGGAAAGCAGTGGGAGTGAACGCTACACGGTTTTGCATCGAACGCGTCCTTTCTCTTTCTTGACAGCGTGGATGTGTTGACTGAGGGCTACCTGTGGTGCGGCCTGTTTGTGAAGGTATGACAAATAAAAACTGTACATTGACAATGGTGGCGTTGGGTAAAAAATACCCAGCGAGGATCTTATTTGTTGTGCTTCCTGCCCTCTTCACGATCTGGAATTGTGCTTTTGGCACATTCAACCAAACATTTCCCCTTTTCCATTGCAGAACGTTTTGTGTAAGATCCTTTGCTTTATATCTATATATTTTGTGTGATATCGGCTTGGCTCTCATGATAGCAATGTCTCTGTCAGAGTGTCGGATCTACTGACATTTTGTTGATTCGACAACTGAAGAATTGCCACAAACGTTTCCACAAAGGACGGATCCATATCGCTTCTCAAATCCCTGAACCTTTTATCTGGCTAACTCTTAAAACTCATTCCCATCAGCCACGGCTGCACTTTGTTAGCATGATGAACTACGATTATGAATATTGCAGAATTGTATCTGCTTAGCGTCACAATGTTAGCATTGTCATTGTGAGCATGTTAGCACTTAGCTCAAGTACCGCTACACATAGCAATGCTTGAGCTGGAGACTTTGTTAAATTAACATGGACCTTTTTTTCTGTGTTTAAATCTTCCTGCAAATGGGAGTAAATATATTGTATTATTATTTGGCTTGTGTCCAGTAGCCTCTGAGAGTCTTCTTCCTCTTTCTGTTTGGCTGTTGGAAGCTATTTTCCTCACAGCAGCTCATCCACATTTTAATTCATCTAATCAGGCTGGATTAGCCATTAATGAGATGCATGCAGAGATCCATCAACTCGACGATTTTCTTTGGGGCGAGCAGAAAAGTGAAGTTCTTGGCACTTGTGTCAAGTAAAGTTTATTTGATATAGTTGTTCTCCCAACTAAAATAATGACGTTTGTCATCTGCTGACATTTTCTCCCACGCCCCTGTGAGGTTGGCATTGCTCCTACACCTCATCCAGCTCTGATCTGTGCACCTACCTTCTTCCCAGGAGTCTAAGCAAGACGGTACATTCTCCTTATTTATATTCTATTATTATTTCAAGTTCTATATCTTATCCAAAACCCTGTGTACTTCTACCAAAGTTAACTTCAGGCACTTCCTAGAATAGCTTTTGGCATCCCGAAGAGAAGCGGATTTCCAACAAAAGTCTCTTGAACATGATGCCGATGTATAACTTCACTCTCACCTGACCCTCCAATCTGAACCAGCCTCCTTTTCTTCTCACCCCTCTCAACAGCACTCATTCATTCATCTCTCGTCACTCACTTTCTTTGGTGTTCTCTCTCACTGAGAATTAGATTGACACTCATTGCCCCCCCTCCCCCCTCCCCTTTTTGTTTCTTCCTACTCGTGCCACCAAGAGGTAAGAAGAACAGAGAGACCCAACTCCCTCTGCAACACATACTTCTTGGGTGTCGACAACAGCGGTTCGATTGCTGATATCCTTTGTGTTACGGATGGATATGTTGACACCACCACCCTCTTGTTTGTTTTCCTTTACATTTTGTAGTTTTTTGGGGTGTGATAAAACATATCTGAAGTTGTTAGTATATCTTTAGACTCCTTCATTTTCGGTGGAGTGGATTCTTGCTGCAATGAAATACGTCATATGGGTAAATTATGCTGCTGATGATGATTGTAAATAGAATTTCAATCATGGACAATAAATGACTTGTCCTCGCATCCCACCTTAAAAAGTCTAATGTAAAAATGTATTTAATGAATGAAGCTGTGACTAGTAACTGCAACCGGTATGAGAGAAAGACACGGGGAACTTTGGAGAAGTGGGCACTAATAGTTCATTATGCCATATTGAATACACGGTACATGTGCAATGGGAAGAGGTTCAAATCAAGTTGGTTGAACGATTACAAAAAAGAAAGCTATTTACGAAAATGTATTTTTCCATTTTGCAAGCAGAGATTTTAAGATGTGCTCGACCTCAACTCGCCACTTCCTTTCCAAGATGTTCAAGAATCAAGGCTTCGGTATATTATTATAGGATCTTAATGTAAAAATAACAGCAAATAAGCCACCATAGCCTCCTCTAATTTGGATTCTCCATCCCCTCATAGCTCACCACTGCATGTGGGAAAAGGTATGTGTATGTCTGTGAATCAGATCCTCTCCTCTATGGAATGGGTTCCACCTCGGCCGATGCTACACCCTTACACTAAATTTCATAAAAATAAGGTCAGTAGTTTTTCAATAATCCTGCTGACAACCAAAACAACCCAAACCAAATTATTGGTGAGGGATGACTTTCCCATTTGTTCATCCTGTGTGTCCATGTAGTCTAGCTTTATTCTGTGTTACACGACTATTAAGTTGAAAACTCATGCAAAGTGAATGGGGAGCATTTCTGTCAAATCAGTGATCGTTTTATTCAAAACTATCTGAAAGTCTCTGTTTTTAGCCTTTAGCCTCTTTGTTTACCTTGCAGCCCATCTGCAACTTTTAATACTAAATGTAGTCTTCATCTCATGAATAACCTCTCTTAACCCTTGTGTTGCCTTAGGGTCATTTTGACCCGAATCAATATTATACCCTCCCCCCGCTTTAGGATTAATTTGACCCCATTCAATGTTTAATGTCGGTGTTCTTTCGGTAGTCAACAAACAAACATAAAGTGCCTCACACTTAAACTTGGAAAACAATATTAATTCTAATAATTTTCTGGAGGTTTTAATTGCTGGCGTCAAATTGAACCCAAAGGGTAAAATATGTTAGTAAATATAAAGGTAACAGGAGGGTGAAACATTGAATCGGGTCAAAATGACCCAAAGGCGGGGGGAGGGTGTAATATTGATTCGGGTCAAAATGACCCGAAGGCAACACAAGGGTTAAGGATCCACAAGGAAGACCGACTCTTTAACATCAAAATGGTTTGTGTGTTTCTGGAAGGAGTCCATATTGTCTTGTTTTGGGAGTATTATCTGTTTGAAATACATTTATTCTTCTAAAAGCAATACTTTCAATAAACTGGTGTGCAAAAAAATAAGCTTGTCATGGTCTGAGCTGAGGCTGCCGACCCTTCCTCCAGCCTGCTTAACAGATTCCAGCCCCTGGTTCTTTCATAATAAAGGCTATAAAACCATTTCTGCTGTCTGTGTTCTGCTCTTGGCTCCAGCTCCACAAACAACATGACAAAGCTACGCATTACTATATATTCACGCCCGTCTGAAAATGTCTACTCTTGATAACAAATCCCGTAAACGTGAACATATTGCCTTGTTTCCTGTCGACACCTGCCCTTGGAGTGGTGAATGGCGTCTGTCAGACAAGAATGTGCAGCTTATGCTCTTCAAAAACCACTATAGTGACTCTCAGTCTCAGATATTGTCAAAGTGTAAAAAATGGCACTCTTTGTTTACCATACACTGTAAAAACACAACCCGCCAACATGAAACTCCCCTGGGCATTGTCCTGTCGTCGAACTAGAAGAGGCTGGTGAGATGGAGTTGGGTTTGTGTGCTCCCGAGATCACAAAGAAGTGTAGGATTTCCGTAGACTTGGTAGACTGGTTAAAAGCCAGTATGTGTCAAGATTACAAAGGCTTTCCAGGCTAATGGGCTTATCGTGTCTTAACAGGGCAATCACAGGATTGACTGGGACTTGACCAGCAGGTATTATACCTCCAGCAGTGGATTTAACGGGTCGGTGCAGCTGCTCTCGCGTTGCGTCGTCACGCTTCTGTCACTGTGACGACAATGTGCATCCCAACAATGTGTCTATATCCACTCAAGGCCTTCTGGCTGTGAGAGATCATGCTGCAGATCATGCTCAAACCAGCACATTTTTAGAATGGAACGTGTCATCATTGTTTGGGAGAACCTAAGTGCCAATATAAAAAGGACTGCCGTATATATAATGGTTCATTAGACGGAGTAAAAGGCCTAAGAAAGCCGTGGTAAGAGATGAGTCAGCACAAGACCTCCAAACTGTTCGAATAACAGAGAGCACTTTGGCCAAGCGAGCCAAGTAAGTGTCTCCCTGGGGGTGTTTAGTCAGTCAGTGCACTCCACACACAGACTGACAGCAGCAGCTCTTTTTTTTGGGGTTTCTTTATCTGTGGCTTTGTAAGTGGCGATGGAGCAGCCTCTCCGTAGTATTTTCACTCGCCATACGGCCTGACGGGTATCCGCTGTCCTGCGGTCACGGAGATAACTGTGTTCTCAACTGCTGTGATCCACGTTTCACTTTTTTTGAGGCAATGTGTTCACCCACGGTGTCATAGCTAGCGCGACAGAGTTTGAATGGGCCACATTATGTTTCATGGGTCTGCTGCCTCATGGATCCATTTCAACTCGCAGTCTTTTTATACTATGCGTCTCTTCTCATAGAGACGCTCCCCGGTCACGTCGAGAGTAAACGCTAATCACAGAACACGAGGCCCTCAGAGAGAGAGAGGCTCTTACTGAATAATACGTCCAAATGACCAGATATTTATGCTCATTGATCATTCCTAGACCAGTGTCGCTCATTTTAACTCCAATGCAAACCCATCCATGCCAACATTTCGATAAAGTAGTTAACTTACATCACATTACGTAGGCCACGTAACTGAATTTTCTAAACAAAGGTACTTATTTTAACCAAAACCAATATATTTTATTAAACCTGATCAAATGAAGCTTTGCATAAGTTCAGACAGGAAGACCATACCCCTCACGCCAGCCTTTTATCCCTCAGTCCGATAATCATTTCCCACGCATGCGCACTCATTACTTACTCGCCGTCATCGCTCGGCGCCGTCAATCATGACTCCAGCTGCGCAGATCAGCTGGTCCACTCTATCCAATAAGCACGGGGAAATGAGGACATGGCGAGCCAATCGTCTCGCTGCTGTCTCATTCAAATATGACCGTCTCTCTACCTTCAGTTCATTCAGGTTGCTGTCATGCACCCCTCCACCTCCCCATCTCCACCCAGTCTTCAAGGATCCATCAGCTTCAACTCATCATTCCATCAGCTCATCAGCCACCACCAGGTCTGGACTCCACGGGGGGGGGATCTATCTCGTTGCTGATCAGGGCAGTCAGCCCTCAACTACAAATCTCCCCGTAGAGTCCAAGCGCCAAAGACTCTGAGACTTCATCATTGCACATCACATGTTAACAATAAACATCCTTTCTTCATTTAACAGGTCTTACCTGATTGAAGTACTTTTGTTGCCTGAACCTAAGTAACGCCAAAGGGTTCACCACCCAGGGCGTTAACCCTCCTGTTATGTTGCGGGTCAAATTGACCCGTTTCAAAGTTTGAAAATCTAGGAAAAATACTTCTAAGTACTTTTTCTGTATAAAACTTCTTCTGCTTACCTTATTTAGTGTAATTAACGTAAAAAAAAATACTAAAAAAATATCATGTATTTGCAACCCCCCCCTGCAGGTTTATATAACAGAGATGATGTTCCCGGGTCAATTTGACCCGGCTGTGAAAGTGAAGGCTAAAAGTCACCAAAAGAGTCACGTTTAGACTATTTCTTTCTTTGTAAATGTAGGACAGTCTTTCTTACTCCCTCCCACCAAGTTTCAACACACACACTCACACCAACACACACACCAACACACACACTAACACACGCGCACAGACACCAACACACACACACACACTTTACAGACCATGTTTATCATCTCCTAACTTTCCCCCTAAATACACCTTTATTGGACATGGGACACTAATGTGAGGGTTTCTTTCATGTCTCAACTAATACATATGTAGTATAGTACTTCTAATATACTTTCTGTCTGACTGGGAGAGACACACACCCTGTCTCATCCCAATCTCAGACCCACACACATTCTCTTTCTAACGACCGCACCTGTGCAAGAAATACAGATACTATTTTGACGGGAACCTTTATTTTCCCTGCGTGAAAACTCCACTCACACGTATCAGGGGAGGGGCCAAACATACAAAATGGTTGCTGAGAAGTCCTACAACATTACACTCTGCAGATACATACGACTGCACCAAGAGGATGACTGTGTGCTGGCCTTTGGTCATCTTTTATCATATAATTTATGCATCTTAACACTAAAAATAAACATAACTAACGTTTACTTTAAATACAAATCCTTTATGACTCATTTGGCTTGATTTTTAGTGGGCGGGTCATTATGACCCTGAACAGCACAGGTGTCTCATCTCTATTTATCTACATCACCCCATGAAAAAAAAAAACTTACAAAATGCAAATAAAATTTAGGAGAAAATACCTGTTATGGTAGACTAATGCAATTTAGATTTAGATTTTTTCAATGTACCTAAAAAATAGTTTGAACATGTATTTTTCATTAAAAACGAGTGAGTGATCCTGATTGAACTCTGATCTATGGAGGGGCAAATAACTCAATTCCACTAAAAACTGATTTAATTGTTAGTAATGTTGTTGGTGATGAGTTACAAACTATAGTTTTTAGAATGTTTTGGTTTCTGATCACTTTTGGATGATTCAACATTAACCGGGTCAAATTGACTCGGGAACATCACGGCTGTATGTAAGAAACGAACATAACAGGAGGGTTAAAGAGTGACAAGGGATCCCGACGAAGCACCCACACTTGTAAGGGAATCATTTAAAAAAGATATCTGTAAGCGTTCACTTATTGTTATTTATTTACCACTTGTGGCAAATATAGCATGATTACCATTGTGTAATGATTCGTTTTAGGCAACTTAGGGAACAATAGTTTTGGTTGAAGACAGAAATAAGTAAGTGGTGACATGAGACAGAGTGGGTATACTCTTGAACTCCAACTCACTTTTCCTTTTTCTGTGGTTGATGTTGACAGTAGTTTTTACACAGCACTAACTCCCACATGGCAGATATTTCTGGTAAGGAGTCCAGTTAGCTCGAGGAACTGTTGACCGTAAACATAAGCACCATCACTCTGTACGGCCACATATTGCACATTTCTTTACCTGGTGCTTATTTTTTGGGAAAGGGTTACTACTTCAACACTGTACTGGATTTTATTGGAAAGGAAAGGATAGCCAATATAATAAAAAAACACAATGGTAGATATGAATTATATTTTGTTAAACTGAGCAATTTTGAACATTTTTTTATTTTTAATGATGGATGTGATGTCTTTCTTTGCAACAGTTTGTGGTACCGTTTATTTCACATTTAGTTGTGCGTGTGTTTATTTTGAATGTTGCGTTTGAGGAGACCAACACAGATTCAGCCGCACTGTCATCCCTGCAGTTAACCCTTTGTGTGACACACACACACACACACACACAAGGGCCCTGTGCTGACATGTGCTGGTTCACAAAGAGCTGTCAAAACGGTTAGTGTAAACGTCATACTATGTTTGCATCTTTAGCAATGATTGATATGATTTGTAAATGTTATGTTTATCCTACATGAGTTTGAGACATCGCTTAAAAATTCACTAATGACCATTTCCCACCACGAGTAAACAAATGATGCTAATTGCACATGGCACTTCAGAAAGCGCTAATGACCTCGTGCATGGTGTGTAACCCGCCGTTTGAGCTTCTTCTACTGTAATGTGTGTCGGTAAGATAGCACTGCAGAATGTAAATTCGAGTCTCGGCATCATCTACAATGCGCTGAAACTTGAAAATGATTCAAATATTTTAGAAATGATGAAATAAAAAATGGTTAAAAACAGAAAACAAATAGAATTGAGGCTCAGTTTCGTAATCACACAAAGCTTCTTTTTTTACTACGTGCTGGAGTTATTTTCCAAGGATATAAGGCACATTTTCTGGACCATAACAGTTAGCGCTACAGTGATCTAAAGCTCCTTGGTGTGTAGAAAAAGAAAAGAAAACTCTAGCAAACAATTTATGAGTCTATAAATTCCGGCTCCTGTACATCGTCGGTGAATCAGAGAGGCGGTGGTGTTTGACGTGGAGCAGACTGAGAGTTTCTTGGCTTTGGGTTAGACTATTTTTATGTTTCCAAATATTGTTTTGCTGTTTTAGCTCACAGCAGGGCTGGGAATTAGAAAGCAGCGCTATCAAGTTATTGCAACATGTGGTCTACCTGACAGGGTGTTATGTTGTGTGAATGTGGGAAGGGAGAACACACCTTTATGTTTCACATTTTATGTGTTGAACATCTGAAATGTGCACACGCTTCAATTAATTGGCTTTAAATCACTGAATAACCATTTCAAAGCCTTCACTATTACACTCTACGACACACTGGAGAAGCACTTTCCTAGAAGGCAACAGGTCACAACCGGCTTTACAACTCATAGACACACATACAGTTAATGTACCCCCCTCCCACTGTATTTATGTGCGTGTATGTATTAGGGTATGCAGATATGTGCATATATATGTTAATATGTGTGCAGGTATTTGCATGTCTACTCATATTTATATATATATATATTCTTTATTTTATTTGTTATTTTTGAATGTTTTTTGTCTGAGTACCTTTGTATACGTACAATTTGTACATCTTTTCTTCTGCATGTGCATATCTCGAAAACCAATACAAATTTGATCACAAAAAAACAGGCTTTGAAAATATCTCTATAAAAATAAAACATGAAAAAATGCAAATAGTAAAACAGAAACTAAACATGTGGATTAGGAGGAGTTTCACTTCAGTTGCTTTCCCCTTGGCTATATCCCCATGAAAATGCCAATTACTTGTGCGGGCAGATTTTATCAGGCATTCACAGGTGTACCTACGGAACATAATGTGCCGTAATTCTCAGTCATCTCACAAAATAATTGTGTACATAATCATGATCGGCAAAGACGGCATAATCCCCCACAGGGCGTCAGAAGGGTTCGCCAAAACATCAACACTTAAACACACGCCACGTGTAACATACACTTTTAACTAAAACACACCACTTGAAGCACACACCCAACAGACTCTTCTTTCGCTTCTTCTCCGAGGGCCATAAGCGCTCTGCTAAGTTAAGTTTCTAGAAAGAGAAAATCCCATCCAATATGAGGAATATAAAAAAAAAAAAAAAAAGTACACTTTCACATTATTTGTTGTCTTTCTGTCGTGTTGATTGTTGTTTGTTTGTCATGTCCAAATGTTGCACCTTCCGCCAAAAAAAATTCCTCGTTTGTGTAAACATTCCTGGCAATAAAACTGTTTCTGATTCTGATTCTGATTCTGATTCTGATTCTGATCTGTCAGCCATGTTGATTTATTCGTTGTGTAATTTGCATGTAACCAGCCGAAAGTGACGCCCGTTGCTGGCCTTCATCGGGACCGATTTCAAAAGATCGCCATCAAACAACGTAACTGACATCTCGTTTGCCTGATGCTCAGAAAGTCGCCTGATATCTGGATACGGAGTTAATTCACTCGTGTCACACTCATCCTGAGACCGACAGTGGAAAGTTTTTTAAGGAATGGCGTCCACGTATTGAGGAATAGAAGACAAACAACATGCGTTAGCTTTGGGTTCTGGACGAAATACCGCAAGCTAAATATATAAACACATATATACATATACATATATATGTATATATACATATATACATATGTATATATATATATTTATGTATATCTATGTATGTATATATATATATTTATAGACATATATACATACATACATATATATACATATAAACATACATATATATAAACATACATACATATATACATACATATATGTCTTTATTCCAGACTCATGAATCCACAAAACAACAAACACAAATACAACAACAATTTATAAAATACAATACGAGGACACAGATCTAATCATTTCAGTTAAAAAGTCACTCATAGTTAAAAAACATACAAACAGTTGTTCCATTGCTTCCAGAAACAAGTCAAATACCTGGTATGACTCAGTGCTGGGTCAGCTAAGGCTTGGAGAACTAAATTCTCAAATCAACATTTAAACTTAGATACAAAATTCCTCAAAGCAGCATGGAAAGTGGGAACATTACGGGTCACAAACATCAAACTAAATAGAAAGTGTTGTCAGTTTCATTCCACAAGCACGTAATCAGGTTAAAGCTCTAAACACTCTCCAGAAATGCTGACTTGCAGAAACACAAAAGTGGCACATTTTAAAAAGCACTGACTGACAGCCGCAGATTAAATGACGTGACGGTGCATCACTCCCTCAATCAATGAGCTCCGTCTTGAATCTGTGAGTACAAATACTTGATGGATAAACACCATCGTAGGCGCCGTCAAACCAAGATGACATCTTGCTGCCTGGCGAGAGTACGCCTCCGAGTGAGGCAAAGCAAATAGTTGGGAGGGAGAAGGGTGGCGGTTTGGGAAGTGCGGCTCCGACAAGGCAATTAAACACACCTTGGGCTTGATGGATTTCTAATTGGAGGCTGATCACATCGGAGGTTTGCTGGATTATAGTGCCGGCAATGAACGGGAGAGACAGAGCGTGACAGATTAGTGCTGTTACACCTCTCCCCGAACTGTGGGTGGAGTGTGTGTGTGCGAATGGCAGTCTGTGGAGCTGCGTCTGCATTACGCCATGTGTGTGTGTGTGAGAGTGTGTGTGTGTCGCTGCTCTGACATGTGGAAAACAACATGGTGGGAATGAGGACATGGGGGAGGAAATGCAGAAGAACAAAAGGCAGTGAGAAAGGAAAGCAAGTGAGAGGATGGGAGTCTAAACGAAAGAAGAGAGAGAGAGAGGGCGAGAAAAGCAGGTAAAGAAAGATGTCATCCAAAATAAACCACAGAACCACAATATTCCCTGTAAAAACAGAAACATACCAGAGTGTTTTAGAATTGATGCCAACGCCCGACATTAAGAGGCGCCTGAAAGGGGAACTGCACCTATTTGACGCATACATATGGAGTGTCACATTTTTTCACATGATTAATTTACTGTTTAATATATTTTTGTCATGTTTACTTCACAATGAACACAAACATTTAAGTCAACTTCTTACGTTATAACCATTCTTATTAAGAACAGATACTATTTGTATTTCGCACTTTGTGTCTTGTATTTCTTCGTAACTAAAGGAGCTGCTTCGTTGCACGAGGGGAAGTGTAGGGTTCCGCTGCTTTAATATTAACATTAATCTTTTTTCAAAATCTGCCTTCCACAAGTCATCACAAGCTAATCGTCAATCATGAATATTTTTTTGACGTCTTTATCTTCACGTTGCCTACACTAACAACATATATATTTTTTTAAGTAAAAGGGAAATACAAATTGAATCTGGACTTGGGTTTGTCCTTTCATGTTCATTGTGTTCCCCACTGTGGTGGCTGGGTGTCGTTCGGGTCAGCTGTGGAGGTGTGTGGGGGAGAGGCTCAGGGAACAGGTGATGGCAATTAGCCTAATTGGCCTCAGCTGCAGGGGATCAGCTCATCAGTGTCTCTACCTTGTATGACCTGCATAGGGATGGAGGCATGAGAAATGGGGGTGCATGAGTGTACACGGAAGGCAATACTGAGCATGGGTGGGAGAGCACAGATTAGAGTACTGTTAGCGCTCTTAAAGGACACAGGGGGGTTTTATAGGGTATAATTGAAATGTAGGGATGAGGGTTGATTATTTATTTATTATATATTTTTTATATTATATATATATATACCTTTTTTATTTTTTAAATATTTTTTTGGGGTAAAGAAAGCCTACTGTCTGATTAATACTCCAGAGCAGAGGTTGGCGGTAATGCACCAAATATATGGATGCCAACCACCGTTAAATACCAAGAAGAAGAAGAAGAAGAAGAAGAAAGGGAGAGCAGAGCCACAGTATGCAGCCAAATAAAGCACATTACCAACTTTAACCTCAGTGTGCTCGTCCTTTGGTGCTTGGGGGAGAAACCTACAGGGGACAGCCTAGAACCTGTTACACCCATATTTAAAAAGTATTTAGAGATGGACCGGGAACTATAAGTGACTCTGTATTCCTCCCGATGGCTGGTCCAGCCATGGAGGCCCAATGCATACAGCTATTGTCTTCCTTCCAGCAGCTTAACTGTGCTGCTGCAGAATGTATCGTCTCATCTCCTCGTAGTGCACCGGAGTCACATCACGTAAAGTGTTCCTTTGATGCCGTTTGAAAAAGAGTGAAGACATCAAGGGTGCAACAAGAGTGAGGAGTGTGGGAGGGATGAAAAGGGGTAAGGGAGGTGAACAAGTTGACTGGGGAGACGTTGAGTTCGCCCAAACGGAAGGATATAGGCCGTGGAGAGGAAGAGGGGAGGGAGGCTGAAAAACCCGAGCGGGACGAGAGATTGTGTATGTGTGTGTCTGTAAAGTGAAGGGGGGGGGGGGGGGTAGTAAGAAGGAACAGTGAGGAACTTTTAATGGCCCTTCTGTTGTCTTTGTCAGCACACTGTGACAGCCAGAGTCAATTATTCACCAAGACCACCAGCCTCTGGTGCAGGAGGAGAAGAGGGCGTGGCGGGGAAGGTGATGAGAGCGAGGGAGATCAGGGCAGAGGGATGGAGGGATGGAGGGATGGAGGGGAGATGAGAACTGGGGCGTTGATCTAAAGAAGGGATTAAAAGAGGAACAGAGAACAAGGAAAAGGGAGGAGGCTGTGTGGAAAAGGAGTGAGGAGGCTAAATTAGGAGACGGGGAGAGAGCGGGCGGGCAGGATGTAGGAGAAGAAAAAACAGTTCACGAGAGAAGGAAAAGGGAGGCGAGAGAACGAGGGGGACGTCACACATTTCGTGCCGATAGCGGAATGACGATGAGGCGCAAATGAGACGCCAGAGACGAGGGTTTGTGTCTTCTTTCATATCTTCATCCTTCAGGTCACGCGTTCGAATGAGAAGACGAGGCCTCTGGTCCTGCTGGAGGACATGTGCTGCTGTTGCACCACTGTATCAATGAGGACCCCGCCGTGACACCTGTACAGTCTTTGTGTGTGTGTGTGTGTACTTTAAGGCTGTTTCTAATGTTTTCTTTGTCGTCTAAATTCCCTTTTAAAACCATCAACATTATATTATTTGAACGTGTGGTTCCGCCTTCTAATATACATTTGACCACATGTGTGTCGTGAGCAGCTCTTTTCCTTCAGGAAATGACATTTGATGGAGTGGGTTGTGTGCGTAAGAACGAAAAATTGGTTCTGAGACGACAAGAAACGGGACGCATTCCTGAGGAGTCGAAAATTCAGTTATTTGCTCTTTTGTTGGAAGATAATTAGTGTAAATTCAGCCAGGATGTGAGGAAGAGGAACAAGGCCCTGGATAAAATTAACTCTACTGCTGGGAAGCAGACCTTCATGCTTATTTTAGTAGCTGCTTGCACCTGCTGCCTTTTGATATTGGTGTTCTCCCTTTTCAAGCTCGGGAGTAATTGCTAAATAGGTTTTTTGACACATACATGTAAAACAAAAGAACATAACAACTTTTTAAAAAAAAGCTTAATCCAACATCTCCTTGTAGAAAGTTGTTTTCTTGCAAGAAATGCACATTCTCTTATTATAACATGCTCATTAATTACACAATGTTAACATTCCCCATTGCATAGATCCGTCAGGTAAATAAACACAACTGTAAAATTCAGACCGCTCTCTGTGTCGAGCAAGATGTTGTGTTTGTTGTTCCCAACACTGCGAGCTAATTTAGCCAACGTCAAGTCCTCATTAAATGTTGAACTATTGTGTTGTATAAATGCTGCTAACTGATGGTTCTGTTTTCCTGAGTTCAGCGCCTCCAACTCCTGAGTGAAATATCTGTCTCGTTAGCTGCAAAGTGCTGTTCACCAGGTTGCCGCAAAAAATCTGTGGGAGGGGGGGCGGCGGCGGCATTAGAGGGTTTTCTCTGAGAGCCGCAGCCTGCTTGTTGGATACGATGATGAACCAGGAGTTAGGGGTCAAGTTTTAAGCTAAAATGCCCCGTAGCGGCACAGTCGGTGGTAACTCAGCGTGGGTCCGTCACATGAAGAGATCCCTTTCACTCAGACATTTGATCCATTAATACACCTAAAACGTACTGCAGCTATAAATTCTGCTTCCTGTAACGACATTGTAACGACACTCTAATGTTTGACTATTCGTATTGCTCTCAGTATTAGTGTTGGTAGTTGTTTGAGCTGCAACCAATCACAAAACTCAGAGTTTCAGCAGAAGAAGTAGTGAGCAAGAGATGCCCATTAATAGTTGCTGAATAATTTACCAGTTGACAACTGATTCAATTCAATTCAGTTTATTTGTACAGCCCAATTTAACAAATTACAAATTTGTCTCGGAGTGCTTTACAATCTGTACACATAAGACATCACTGCCCCAAAACCTCGCATCGGACCAGGAAAAACTCCCAAATAACCCTTCACGGGGAACAAAGGGAAGAAACCTTCAGGAGAGCAACAGAGGAGGATCCCTCTACAGGATGGACAGGTGCAATAGATGTAATGTGTACAGAAGGACAGATTTAGAGTTAAAATACATTCAATGAATGTGACAGAGTGTATGAATAGTTCATAGTAGGCATATTCCACGATGGAGACTTTTCATCATTCCAGAAGATGTTTGCAAATAGGAGGCTGGAATCTGAGAAATATTTCATCCTTTTCTTAAAAAGATGTATCGATTTATGAAATTGTTGCGGAAGAATTTAATCATTTAGAACTAATCTATCAATAGATGGAGCATCAGTTTGAAAAACAACTTTTCCACCACAGCCAAGCGTATGACCGAAGCATGTCCTACAAACAAAATGCTGATTAAATAGAAAACTGTCAGATTTGAGCAATTATTTAGGTACAATATCATAAGAACCGATCATGTGAAAAGAAAAAGGTCTGACGGTGCAGCAACGAGCATTCTGCCGGAGAACCAATCCATCTTAATAAGCAAAAATGACAAAAAGGACATCTTAATTTGCCTCGATTACTTATTTTTGCCGTCAATAATAATTGTTGATCATGGATGCGCCTTATCTGCTGATGTATTGTTATTGTTGCGGTTGCAATATAAACTGTAATACGAAAATCCAGACCTTGAAACAGATTTTTTAAGAGAAGTTGTTTTACTTTAAAGGTCTGATTGAAGCAGTGTTGCTAATTACCAAGACGCTCCGTTATTCATCTGCGATTCCTTGGGGCTGACAAAGAGGTGATGATCATTCACTCGACCACTTCACAAACAAAGACCCCAGCTCAACATGTAATTACTCATTTCTTTGCGTGTTTACACGATCTCCTTGTTGTCGTCTGTGTTTCCATCTGCTGTCATTATGCACACATGAGGAGTTTGTTCGTCATGGTAATCAGCTGCTGCCTCCTGTTCTGCATGTCATTGAACCACCACAGAAGAAGAGGGCCAGTTGCATTTAAAACGAACCAAGAAGATGAAAAAAAACAGGATGAAATATGACTTTGGTTTCTTTCATGTGCTGTATTTATTTGAGGAAAGTTAGTTTCCTTAACGCTCTCAAATCTTCCCTGCTTACCGCTGGAAGTTCACGTTCAAATGTCTCCAATCAGTCCATTGGACGTTTAGCTTCTTTTGGTACTAATGCTACAACTAATGGATATTCTTATTGACGATGAATCTGCTGATTGTTTTTCTCGATTGATCGATTAGTTATTTCTTCCCTTTTTTCCCGTGAAAGTTTTTTTCTATTTCTTGGGAGTTTTTCCTGATCTGATGTGAGGTCAAAGGTCAGGGATGCCGTATGTGTACAGATTGTAAAGACCTCTGAGGTAAATTTGTGATATTGGGCGATACAAAATGAACTGATTTGACTTGTTTGGTCTAAAAGAAATGGCAGAAAAGGATGAATAGTCCACAATTGTGTTGTTTCGTCCACAACTCAAAGATAAACAGTTTGCTGCCACAGAGGAGGAAAGAAACATGGAAAATCAGGATTTTAGAAGCTTTTCTTAGGAAATAACTCAAACTAAATAATTGATCATCACTTCAAAGCACAAATTGAAAAAGGTGATCAATTCTAAACTTTTATCATTTCCTTGGGAACAATGTTACTGTAACAGATAGTTCAGTTAATGATTGAGAGATTTGGAGAACCAATCCAACCTAGTAAAAGAAACACACTGTATGTAGTGACCTTTTGTCCAAATAACTCAAATAAACTATAAATCAAATTACCACTGACGCACCATGGTTTTTTTGAGTTGACGCAGCCAAAAGAAAGTAATATCCATTTCCGTATTCCATTATTCTTATAATTTTTATTTACTAAACAAACTAAAAGAACAAACACAATGTTGACACTGCCTCTCATGTGCTGGTAAAAAACCAAAGGCCACCCTGGTGCATGCTGGTCCTGAAGCTACCCACACCTACATACAGGCACGTGCACAGATGGACCCCGAGTGGTGCTCAAGCTCCTCCCCTTTTGCCCTGGATGAGGAAAGTGCCCTTTCTGCTGGAGACACATTTTTTCTTCATTAATAAGTATTTAAGAATAAAAACGACTGTCATCAATTCCCCCTCAAATGTGTTTCGATATCTGACAGGGAATTTATTTGAGTTCTTGTGAGAATTTGGCCCCGACATGCCTCGCGCCGCTCACGAGCCCCCGCTGCACACCTTCCTCCGCCTCCTCACGCCGCAGTGCTCCTCGCGCCAGGCCAAACGGGTCAGCCTACTTCTCCTCTGACCCGCAGCATCAGACACACAGGTCATGACGGTGTTTGTGCAATCCCAATAGGTTGTTTCGTGATACATTAACGACGTCGACATTATCACTGCTGAAAACATGATGTCACAACTGGTCCGTCTTTTCCTAAAAAAATAAACAAACAAAAGACTCCCGAAATCCGTGATTTCAAAGCTTTGTCCAGCTGTTTACTGATGTTAGTTATGTTTAGAGAATAGAGAGAGGGAGAGATATACAGGCAGGCATCTTCTTTGTGTTGTATAAATGCTATTTAGACAATTTTGAAAGTATGTTGAACTTATTAATTCATTTTATAAATGTCACAAGAATTCAATGCTAGCTCTCGGTGTCATGCTATCCTTGTGCCACAATGTGTTATGTGGTATGTATTTCTTTGTTTTGTCTGTTCCAGTTTTACAAAGATCAATCTTGTATGAGCATTGCAGAGGGTGAAAAAAGTAAACGCAAGAAAAAACAACACTTGTCATAACTACTTACTAACCGAGAGTGAGGTCTTGCCCGGAAATATCAGATTGATGCTTTATAACGTTTTTACAGATGTTTGATATTTCCCGATATTTTCCCGCATATACCGAGCGGTCGAAGTTGTTTATTATTTGGCATTTTTTGCTCCTTTAATTTTGTAAATAAAAGCAAATTGTCAGGTTAATAGAAAAAATGTCATTTTGTTCAGCTCTCATGTTTTCTAACAACACAATGTGTTTTAGGTGTTGCTAGCAACCAATTACTTAACTTCAAGTTACAGTGATCAATAGAAAAATCATTTTGCCGATGGGGGCCCTATTTTTTGCTTTAAGCACCTGCCCCCCAAAATGTATGTGCACGTGCAATTAGTGAACCAATCCTAAAACTAAATATATTTAAACAGCAATCACAATGAACTAAACTAAAACTATCATAAGAAAAAAGCTATTCTAACATATGAAAATATAACCTAAATAAGCAATGAATAATCAATATTACAATTTACAATAAAACTAAATACAAATGTCAAAATAAAAAGCTCCAACACTTTACATTTGTGTTCAATCAGCAACACCAAAAATGCAGCCCATAATTAGGAAGTTAAAAGTAGGAGGTCCCTATGTGGTTCAAACATTTAATGTGTTTTATTTGCGACATATTGTAACACTGTAAACCACTGCAGCATCATGAAGGTGAATACAACCAACGTCCACTAATGCATACAACTATGAAGATTACAATCATTTTTATTTCATAGCTCTTCAAAATGAAACGTGTAAAATGAATGCTCAGTAATGCAGTGTCGATGTAATAACCACCTTGCTGCGCTTCCTTCAGTATTTAATCTTGACTGACAAGGAAAATGATTCCAGATCTTTTTTCATTTTCAATAACTGCTTATTATGTAATCAAACGCTTTCAGTCAGGAATAATATTTAAGTCATAAAGACCTTGATGGATTCTTGCAAATATAATCATTATCATCAACGAGTGTTTGGTGTACACCTGCCTGTCAAGGCTTATTGTTTAATTAGAGCGTGACATCTGGATATGAACCCGTCATAACGTCTTCCTGCTCTACAGAGGTATTATATTATTTTGAATATCAGGTTGCATCATCCTCTCAGAATAACACTCACGTTATGAAGTGATGAGCTTCCGCTTGGCTCTTGCTTTAATATTGCTATACCTTCTAATATAAATTATACCTTCTAATATACATCAGTGGGTTGTGTGCATGGAAACAGGCCAAAAATAGCTTGTGAATCGTCAAGAAAGGGGACACATTCGTGAGAAATCT
The DNA here is from genome assembly GCF_029220125.1 of Pseudoliparis swirei. Taxonomy (NCBI): domain Eukaryota; kingdom Metazoa; phylum Chordata; class Actinopteri; order Perciformes; family Liparidae; genus Pseudoliparis; species Pseudoliparis swirei. The sequence goes on from NC_079398.1 coordinate 10,935,666, forward strand.
AACATAATGAAGGAGAATTGTGAACCTGTGAGGAAACCGGTGGAGAGCGATAACAAATACAGGATTTGAAGAGTATGGCGCATTGATTCGGTGTCCTTCCATTCAGAATGTTCGTTGGGTAATTGTTACGCCCGGCCTGGGGAGCCTGAGCGTGCCATTAATACGGGCCTCCCCACCTCCCAAATTACGACCAATGCGGAAGCTTATCATCAACAAAAGGTTTTTATTTGTGAACTCAAGTGTCATCCATTCTTCAGGGTGAGGCCTGGCCCAAAATAACAAACAAAACAATCTGTGCAAGTCACCAAACTTCCCTAGACCACAAAAGGAACAAAGAAAGTATCGGTGTCTTACCTACCTCCCGAGCAGAAAACAGGGTGAAACAAAATGGCTCCTCCCCCTACCGACACGCTAGATAACCCCACCAAGCTGGAGAGGGAGGGTCGGCAACAGAGGTTCACTCCTACATAACCGTCCAATTACCTGAAACAAGAAAAGCACAACACAGAACACACAGCGCCCCCCTCAGGCAGGGAGGTGAACAACACTACTAATCCCCTTGACACTGGGTCATAATATCCCCCCATCACAGTAATGATGAAGATATTTGGTGCGTGGCCGGTGGTCACTTCCAGTCACGAGTCACATGAGACACACACACACACACACTACACACGCCTTCCAGTATCCTCAACAGAACTAACGTAGCTATCTTTGTTAGGTCGGGTAGATGCGAGCAGACAGGAGAGCAGATTGATGGCTATTGAATTCATTGGAGCATGTTATCGTACTATTGATGCACGGAGTAGCGTCTTATCTCGGTGATCTTAATTATACAAAGAGAGGTGGTCGACATCGCACACAGCAGCGGTTGCTTGTTCAACGCCGTGGGGAAACCTCTCACCTCTAACGCATGGAGGGTTCCACTTTCAAGCAGCGTGGCGGGACTTCCGAGTGTTTTCTTCATCTTGTGGATATCCCATTCAAACTCGCAAATTTCATTCACCCTGGAGGGGCCACAGCCTTGCGTTTTAAGAGTCTGATTGACCAGTGTACCAGCTGTCCTTCGCCCAGTGGGTCGATATGTTCAGCCGAGGGAGCAGGATTGTCACGTCAGCACAGCTGGCACAAAGATTGAAAAGTGGCAAGTTTGTAAGGCTCTGCTTAAAACGGAGATTATTGTGATTAGGGTCATTCATTATCACTTTTCTTTTCTTTTTTCTTCCAGTGCTTGTGAACTACTTGTTATGCTGCTTTTAAGTTCCCAAGAGAAACAGAACAAAGAGCAGTTAGTGGAAAGAAGAAGAAGCAGTAATGCTTTTGATATCAAGGAACATTTGGGAGCATCGGGTAGTAGAAAAAGCCACTTTTGTCAAACTGCTCTCATACGATAGAAAATAATTTGTTATGAGTCATTTAAATAGTTGCTTTAGAGAGCAACTGCGTCGTTGCGTTGCTCCATGGTGGGAAATTTGGATCAGTCCATTAATTGCACCGCCACTAAAATATCTCAATACATATTGGCCGGATTGCTTTGGGGATGTCTACTGACTTTGGAGGTCCCTTCACTCTTCTTCTTTATCTAGTTTGACGGATATCTAAGATAACTAAGATATCTCAGCATCTACAAGATGGATTGGCAACAATTATGCTTCTTCATGACTTTGATGAGAGTGAAAAGATTTTCAACTGTTGGAAGGATTGCAATAACATTGGTTAGAGATGTTTTTCTGCCCCTAAGGATGGATTGCCATGCTTTTGGCTAGACACACCAGACACACTTTACAAACTGAGAGATCTGACAGATCCACATTCCCATAACACTATATGCCTCTTTATGAAGTGAATTTTGTGAGTTGTTTTTTAATAAAAGTAATGATGTCAACAATGAAATCCATCAAGCCACTGATACCTCCACAGTTGTGGACTTGACTCGTCTTGAAACTAAATCCTTGGACCTTTTTGTCTGAGACCGAAAACAAGACCAATTAAAATGTGATTCATTCCAAGACCAAGGCCATCACTAAGTGGTCCACCACGCACAAAGATAGATCTTGAGCACGTATTTACTTGTGTGTGTGTTTAATCCGCTACTTAAAAACCATCAAAACAGCATTCAACATCAATGAATATAATCCAGTTTACCATTGTGGCCCTGGCTCGGTCCCACCGTCACAACGGGAAACGAAGCGTGCGATGAACAGGAAATAAAGAGCGTGTTTCAGGGACACGAGCAGCGAACCATGTGAGAACCTGAGGGGGAAAAAAAGCCAAATGCCAAGCTGTCCCATGTCTCAGTGCCCACCGTAGCCCTTAACCCTCCTGTCGCCTTCGGGTCAATTTGACCCGATTCAATGTTTAATGTCGGTGTTCTTTCGGGAGTCAACAAACAAACATAAAGTACCTCACACTTAAACTTGGAAAACAATATTAATTCTAATAATTTTCCGGAGATTTTAATAGCTGGGGTCATATTGACCTCAAGGGTAAAATATGTTAGTAAATATAAAGGTAACAGGAGGGTTAAACATTGAATCGGGTCATATTGACCCGAAGGCGACAGGAGGGTGAAACATTGAATCGGGTCAAATTGACCCGAAGGCAACACAAGGGTTAACCGCCTGTTGACTCTTATATAAACACCACGCTTTGACTTTCATATGAGGCTTTTACAGCAACGCTGTTGAATTTAAAATGAAACATGGGACCGTGAGCACTCAGGCAAACACACACACACACGTGGGGATGCGTAATAGAAGTGCAAATCAAGTTTCATGATGAGCTCATCAACGTAAAAAAATGTATTCTGATTTGAGTGGAACATACATCGTGAACATGCACAGCAGTAGAGCAGAATGTCTTTTGGAGGCACCAGACCCGTATCACAGGTAATTTGAACTCACACCGAAGAACAATGAATGTGTGTAGCAGGAAAAGTTATTTTTGGCAAAACACTTTTTGTTCAAGTTTTGTTTAGTTAATGAGGCAGAAATGGTTCATGATCTCTATAGGCTTCCCACATTTATAAATGTGTAATGAAATGGTTTCTTCTTCATGCCGTGGTCCTCAAATCAAAGACAAAGCACTGTGACAACAGCTTTGTTTGTGTGTGTGTGTGTGTGTCTGTGTGTGTGTGTGTGTTCGTGTATTCGTATGTATGTGTATGTGTGCTCAAAACCCAGCATTTATAAGGACGTGTAAGGACAAGAGGGGTGTGTGTGTGCGTGTGTTTCCAGATGTGTGTTTATTCTCACAGGACAGGGCATGAAGGGGCTTTATTTGTACTTATTTTCTGCTTGAGGGACCTGAACATGCATGCATGAACAAACACAGTGAGCAGAACAAGAAATAGGAAAGAGAGGCTGTTTTCTAAAGAGTAGTTTATTGTTTGGGACCAAAGATACATGCAGGTTCTGGACAGACATGAATGTACTGTGGGCGACTGTGGGGTCAGTGGTTAGCAGGTCTGTCTTTCAATCAGGGGGTTGGCGGTTGAATCCCCATCCTCCTTGATGTGTCTTTGAGAAAGACACTTCACCCTGAGTTGCTCCCTGTAGCTGTGTCTACGTTGTATGAAGGTAAGTTGATTTGGATAAAAGTGTCAGCAAAATTAAATGTCATAATGTAATAATATTACACATGTAGTTAAGCACTGTACTTGAGTACCATTGCTCAAACACAAGTCAGTTGTATGTTGTGTTCACTGCACTGTGTTCGCAACACTGGCTTCTAACTCAGAGGTTCTTAACCTTTTTGAACCTCGGGGCTCAACTTTTCAAGTTTATTATTTAAGCTTATTAATAAAAAAATTACTAATACTTTTACTACAGAAAAAAAGGGGAAAAATGGAAATTTGATTAATGAAAAATAGTTATAAAATAAAAGCATTAAAAATAATAAGTTTTGAATTAAATAAACTATAAATACATTTGAAATAAAATGCAAATAAAAATAGCTTTATAATTTTCAAATTAATTTGACTAATGCTTCAGCAGTCTACATTTAGGCATCACAGAACCAGCAGTATCTTCATAACATGGCAACATGAACAATAACTGTCACAACAGGTCATCACATTTTTGACAAGCTAGATGTCCCTTTTTGAGTTTGCCTCTTAATGAGACACTCAGGCCTCCGAGACACGGGGACATGGGGAAAAGGCTCGCTCTCACAGCAGCCTGCAGTGTTGCTCTGAGTCACTTTCGGGCTTTGGTCTTAGTTGTGGCCACGATGGAGAATCCCAATTCACACAGGTATGTGTTCGTGAATGGGACAAGAAGTTAACGGGACTACTGTGGAGAGGGTGAGCGGGTATAAATACCTGGGAGTCCACATCACCGAGGATCTGACATGGTCAACAAACACAGACACTGTGAGAGAGGCAAGGGCAGCCTCACACCACCACAGGCAGGGAAGTTTAAAAAAATCCAGAGGATCCTTTCCTCCTCTTTCTACTCTCTACTGTGAGGAGCGCGGCTGGCAAGCATCACAGCCTGGTTTGGCAACTGTTGGTGCTCACAGGAGGAAGGGAGGACAGGCAGAGAGTGCAGAGCACACCTACTAACCACACTGCACCCACCAGACCACCCTGCCAGGAGGGTAGAACCTGCAGCAGAACCAGAGATCCGATCCACCACTCAACATCCACTCAACTCAGCTGCTGCAGGTGTGGCGGCGCGCTCAGGCAGGCGCCGCCCGAGAACAGAGAGAGAGTTTCTTTCTGAGAGCCATTCTCAGGTTTTTCCTCAGGTGAATTCTCACCCACCCCCCACCCCACACACACCCACAACACCCCCACACTACACACACACACACACACACACACACACACACACACTTACTGTAATGTTGTTGTTTGTTTTTTTGTGTGTATTGTGTACTGTTGCCCTGCTGTTGCACCTGCACAGCATTCATGCTTTCATACACCACATGTGTGTGTATGTGACAAATAAAACATCTTGAATCTTGAAAAGTTTCAGAGTCCTCAGTGCTAGAGATGGGAACTCCTTTGAGATAGCAATCCAAAAAGAGCCCAGGTCCTGTTTGCCCCACTGCAACTGTAAAGCGCTGTCGGTGGAAACTTCCAGAAGCTGGGATTCCAGATGTGTGGGCAAAGCAACATAATTTACAGTGAAAATTGATAAAATATCCACATCTGTCCCATCTCTAGGATCCTCAAAAAAGTATTCATTGAATTTCTCTGGTAGTTGTGAGAGGCGCTGAGAGACTGACTCACCCATCTTCATCTGAGGAGAGTTTTCCAAAATGTCAGAAAAAATTGAGACATGTCCATTGTCTTTTCCTGGACCCTCCTGGTCCACAATGCAAGTTTCCTTTTGAAAGCTGTGACTTTGTTTGAAACCTCACATATGTTGCTATTCCACCTTTGACGTGAGATGTTCAGCTAGTTCGGCTGTGAAACATGTCCCAGATCAAGTTGAGCTGTGAACTTCATGTCGGCATAGTAATGAGCCATGGGAGAACAGAGAAGACTTCATTCCTCAGTTCAAACAAACGATTGAGGACAGGTCATCTTGGAGACAGGTCCTCTTGAGGACAGGTCCTCTTGGAGACAGGTCCTCTTGGGGACAGGTCCTCTTGGGGACAGGTCGTCTTGGGGACAGGTCCTCTTGAGGACAGGTCATCTTGGGGACAGGTCATCTTGGAGACAGGTCCTCTTGGGGACAGGTCCTCGTGAGGACAGGTCCTCTTGGAGACAGGTCCTCTTGAGGACAGGTCATCTTGGGGACAGGTCATCTTGGAGACAGGTCCTCTTGGAGACAGGTCCTCTTGGGGACAGGTCGTCTTGGGGACAGGTCCTCTTGGAGACAGGTCCTCTTGGGGACAGGTCCTCTTGGGGACAGGTCCTCTTGGAGACAGGTCCTCTTGGGGACAGGTCATCTTGGAGACAGGTCCTCTTGGGGACAGGTCCTCTTGGAGACAGGTCCTCTTGAGGACCATCTGATCTCACTGTGATAGAGAAGCTGGACGTGATCTGCTGCCTCACAAAGCTTCACAGCTCTAATTTTAATGAACTTGATAGTTTTCACACTTACAGGACTGTCTCAGAAAATTAGAATATTGTGATAAAGTTCTTTATTTTCTGTAATGCAATTAAAAAAACAAAAATGTCATGCATTCTGGATTCATTACAAATCAACTGAAATATTGCAAGCCTTTTATTCTTTTAATATTGCTGATTATGGCTTACAGCTTAAGAAAACTCAAATATCCTATCTCTAAATATTAGAATATCATGAAAAAGTATACTAGTAGGGTATTAAACAAATCACTTGAATCGTCTAATTAACTCGAAACACCTGGAAACACATTTTCAAATGTTTGATTTTGTTTTGCTGTTATAAATCTTTTTTTTTACTTGGTCTGAGGAAATATTCAAATTTTATGTTAACTGGCGACTTTGAACTGAAAGCGTCCATTGTTGTCGTAGTTACAGACAGCTGTTGAAAATGGGAAGAGAACACGTAGCTGCTCTTCCTAAATGCTGCATTGTTTAATTTGCATTGGATATAGTATTATGTATATGGGAGGGTTTGACACTATTTCAAAATTAAACCAAGTGGCATTCACGAAGACAGTTATACGTGTTCTCTATCCTAACGGCCGTCGTCACTATGACAACAACGGACGCGTTTGGCTGAAAGGTCGCCAGTTAACAAGGTCGCCTGTTAAACCGTAACACCGGCAGAACCAACAACTCCGTTATGGTGAAAGATTTCTTGTTCTGTGCCCCACATCTGGGTACGAGGTTGCTGGCTTTCAAGGCAGATTTAGAGTTGCCAGTCAGTGAGACAACCAAACTTTTTTGCATCTGTAGCACATGTTACTTTCTTTAAAATAATTCCACCGACTTTCCCACGAGCGTAGGATGTTTGGTTTCCATACGGCGCTTTCATTTTGACGGCCTCAGTGCGTCGTTGGAGAGCGTTCGCCCACACCCCACCCACTGGGCTCTCGGCTCCGCCTCATTACCTCCGTTTTACAAAGTTGTACTTCATAAAGTCCGGATTGTATTAACGTTCACATTTTGACTCTTTTTAAATACTTATCCATGACTTTTACTTCCAGGCTAGCTTGCAGCTGTCGGTCTTCTTCTGCTTATTGAAGCTTGTCAAACAACTTACTGACCCATTACCGCCACCAAGTGGTGGAAAGATATATTGTATCTGAACGTCTTGGGGATTACTGATGTCTCTGGTCTCTTCAATTTGCACCTGCGGGTTGCACATTTAAGAGACCAGAGTTATTGGGAATCCATTGCAGCCATCTATAATTTCTATGATTAATAATCACCATTCTAAATATCATATACTATTTGCCACAAGATTGTTTTGATATGTTACGGGGAAATGCAATGCCAACGTTTATGTTCACTTGCAATGTCTCTGGAGACATACATGAGGAGTGGGTGGTGTCCTGCATCCCATGTGTGGTTAAAGGTTGGATGAAGATGGTGAGTTAGTTTAGGTTTGGGAAATCGTTTTGGTTGAAATCGTTTTGGTTAAACTTGGAATCGTAAGACTTGCCCTGTCCAGTGCTTCAACTCAGGATATTTGTATAACTGTTCCACATGAAAACCGCAGAACAAAGAACATCATAACTAGTAAATGTTAAATTAAAAGTTCACTGGATTTATATAGTTAATTCATTGTTAACAAACATGAAATGATAATTAATCATATGTACGAATCAATAATGCTTTAATTTGTAATTTGAACAATGTAATACTAAGTATCAATTATTATCAAATCTTCTCTGATCAATCAGCAGATGTGGCCTAAAAGGACGTTTTGGCGATGACTCAAAAAATCAACGGAAAGAGCATTTTAACGGGACTCCTGAACGCGACCGAGATGTCCTTGTCTTAGTTTGAGGACTCCCTTGCAAAAGTTGCTGAGGTAATCAAAAAGCTCCTCGTTGGCAAAGTGCCAGGGGTGGATGAGAGTCACCGCGAGATGCCGAAGGCCCTGTTAACACACTTCTCCAGGGTAGGTTCTCTGGAGGTTGGTTTCAGGTGTCTTTTTATTATTTTTATGGACAGGATCTCTAAGCGCAGCCGGGTTTGGGGGGGGGAGCTTTTGAGACCATCTTCGGCTTTAAAAATAAAAATAAAAAAAGATGCCAGAAGTGAAATGTTAAAGTTCTTTGTCTCCAATGCAGACAGTCAGTAAAGTTATGTAACTCTACAGCTGCTCATACTGAAGGAACTCTGTGTCATCTGGTCAGATACTGACTAAAGGCCACATAGTGTATAATCAATGCTATGATGGCACCATGTAGTTTCATTAATATCTTGCTGTGGGCTAATACTAATATTACTGCCATTTGTTAGGTGTTGAAAAAGTTGGTAAAAAGTGAACCATACAGAGGTTTTTTTTTATTCCTATTGTAGATAAATATACCAGTATCTTATTTATGGTATCGTATTGTATGGGGTATCATGATATTTATGGCAGGTATGGTATAGAAGATCGTGACAACCAGGTAGAGGCAGAACAGACTCAAGGAACAGACTCAATGCTCAGCAGAGCACAAGACTTGAAGACTTGTTCAGGCCAAAACCATGAGTAACCATATTATGTATAATGACAATTTATATGTATTACTATTATTATAGGGCCCGGACACTGACTTAGTCAGAATGGAGGAACTATTGTTCTTAAAATGTTTATTTTTATGTAGTTTTGACCGTAGTTCATACAACGTGGATGTGGTGTGGCGACAACAAAAAAAAGTCTCTCCCTTTTTCACCACTCATGAGTTTGCAGGTATGTACTTAGTAAGGAGGCCATAATAATTTTTGAGTCATGGCTGAAGTTAAGTTTCTCCAGCTCTACCCAGGTTGGCAACAAAAGCATCTCAAAATGCATCAGATTGATGCTTTAAAATATGGAATATTTAAATTTTTCTTACGGGGGAGCATGCCCCCGGACCCCCCTAGAGGGGTAATATCCTTCTCACCTTTTTCACCCCTGACCCGTTTTCATGCCTGACAAATACCCTCCCAGCCTGATATACTATAAAGAGTATTCGAGTATTCATATTCTCTGTGTTACGGGCAAGATTTTCTAAAACAAACAACGGATAAATATCCTTTTTTTGTCTCCAGAGCAGACACACAAATACCGGCACAACGGGTCGCTCACTGTGTGGAAATGTCACATGAATTCTTGCATGATAATATTTTAATGAAGATAAAAGTCTGATAGCCTTTGTGTGACCTTTTATTATTCATCCAGGAAGCAGCGGAGGTTCGGTGAGAGCAGCCGCAGCGGAGGTTCGGTGAGAGCAGCCGTAGATGGAGTCAAGTGGTTTTTCAGCTGAATAGTGACTGAAAACACAAAGTGACACTTTCTACAGCTTCACTCCCTTTGTCCTTGTTCTTATTATGTTGGTATCTTTTTGTTGTTTGTTTATGTGTTCACTGGGCCCTATTTCTCATACTTGGCTCAACAAAGTCGATACAATATCCTATTATCCCGCTTAAATGGCAAAGGAAGAGTCTTTTTTTCTCCGCTGAGGAGATGATCATCAACGCATATGAGGAATTCCAGACCATAATCATGAACATCTAACACCGCTGTTATTAAATTCATTCACTTCCTTTGCGCTGTAGAGGGGGTGTGGCTTATCTCCATGGAAACAGTTGTGCACCATTGAATATATAACCACTATTTCTGCTTTATTCTTGTTGTGGAACTCACACAAACGTCGGAACATCAAACGCCCTCATGTATAGGTTCATAACAATGTCACATATATATTTATATATATATATATATATACATAACATCACCCGTAGGCTCACACAGCTCGGTAACTTTTCACCGGCGACTACGTCATCCATTCTTGTGCATTCATGAATCTGCTTTCAACGCATTTGGTTTGAACACAGCACAAGTGTTGGGGAAATTTATCTGATAATTTTAAGTACCTCATCACCCAAATCAATCCGATCAATCTGATTATATATTTATAAATGTGCCTGCTGGCAGTCTGTTATATGGCTCAACACTTCCAGGGCAAGTAGATAATATATGTGTATGTACATGTATCTGGAAATGACCTTATAGAATATGAGTTTGAATATGTGTGTGTGAATCTGTGTATGGAACAGGGAACGTAATGAACATGTACATCATTTTCTTAAGCGCTAAATAAACTTTATGAACAGATCGGCATACAGCGGCTTTCCTGATGTTCTGCATCGCCAACACTGTACAACAATGTACAACAACGTACAACAATGTATAACAACGTACAACAATGTACAACAATGTACAACACTGTACAGCAACGTACAACAATGTACAGCAACGTACAACAATGTACAACAATGTACAACACTGTACAACAATGTACAGCAACGTACAACAATGTACAACAACATACAACAATGTACATCAACGTACAACAATGTACACCACTGTACAGCAGCGTACAACACTGTACAACAATGTACAGCAATGTACAACACTGTACAACAATGTACAGCAACGTACAACAATGTACAACACTGTACAACAATGTACAGCAACGTACAACAATATACAACAGGGATTCCCAAAGTGTGGTGCGCGCACCCCTGGGGGTGCGCGAGCTGTCTCTAGGGGGTGCGCGAGAGGAAAAATGTAATGGCGGTCTAATGGTGTAATAATTAATATTAAACATTCTCAGGGCTCTCAAGTGTCACGCATTGAGCGTGAGACTCAGTGGCGTCCATAGGCTAAAAAATTAGCCCCGAATGTTAATAACAAAACAAAAAAGATTTGGCACACAAGTGGTTAACACCTCCAGGTCGCACGTGACGTCATTCACCCAAAACAGCGGAGTCAGACTGGCAGCAGGCGCACGTAACAGCAAGCTGCTGTCTGAGAGTGTTTCTATGTCTACAAATGTCGCTGCTTCACTCCTCTGGGCTAAGCCCAGCGCCGCCGCTCCCATAACGCGCATCGCTCTGCCGTGTTACGCGCTGACACATCCGCGCACACAGGTGAGCACACTCTCACGAGAAAAACTCACTAGCACCCCCCCCCGTCAACAACTCTTCTCGGAGCAAAAAAAAAGAAAAAGTGTGGGGGATTGGGGGTGCGTGAACCCGGTCGGGATGCAGGAGGGGGTGCGTGGCCTAAAAAGTTTGGGAACCCCTGATGTACAACAATGTACAACAATGTACAACAATGTACAGCAACGTACAACACTGTACAACAACATACAACAATGGACAGCAACGTACAACAATGTACAACAATGTACAGCAACGTACAGCAATGTACAACACTGTACAGCAACGTACAACAATGTACAGCAATGTAAAACAATGTACATCAACGTACAACACTGTACAAATGTACAACAACGTACAACAATGTACAACACTGTACAACAACGTACAGCAACGTACAACACTGTACAAATGTACAACAACGTACAACACTGTACAACAATGTACAACAATGTACAGCAACGTACAACACTGTACAAATGTACAACAACGTACAACAATGTACAGCAACGTACAACAACGTACAACACTGTACAACAACGTACAACACTGTACAACAATGTACAACAACGTACAACACTGTACAACAACGTACAACACTGTACAACACTGTACAACAATGTACAACAGCGTACAGCAATGTAACACTCTCAAAAAAGCATGCGGCTGTGCATAGAGTCTGTGAGTCAATGGCGGCTGCCCGTGTGGAGTTCAATGTGCTCGAGAAGGTCTGTAATTAAATGATTCCTTGTGTGCAGAATGAATAGCGTTCGTATAGAAAGTCATCCTGACGTGATAAGAACTCTCTCTATAAAACTCTAATCTAACTAATATCGCTGCTTCATCAAAGAGGAAGCGAGCTCCATTTCCTTCTGGGGGCGTGGCCAGATTATCCAGCTAGACTGAATGAGCCTGCGCTGGAGCAGGTTCACATTTTTTTATTTGTTGCTCTGGTGATTTTTCAAAACTTGCTTTGTGGAACCGAAAAGCCCCGCTTGTGTAATATCATCCTCGAAAGTATCCCGCTAACCACATTAGCCAGGTACCAGAAACGGGGCCCTGGGTTGAGTTCCTTCCATATATCGTGTTCCATTCAGTGGCATCACTGGTTTCCTCAGCTCCACTAAAATATGAAGACAGGGCTCTCAAGTTTTGAAGACAGGCAAGCGTGACATTTCCATCAGCACCCGATGCTCACCTGTGCGAGCATCGCAGCTGAGCGTTGCGCGCGCCGGCATCGAGCCGAGAGGAGTTGTTGACGGGGGGGGTGCTAGTGACAATTCTTTTGCTCCATCCCGATGCGCGCAGACCGGCGTCGGAGCTCTGCAGGGGAACAATCGATCGGCGTATTGAGCACCCCTGCATTCAAGCATTAAATAGCCGAGAGGTTTTTTCAGCGTGAGGAATTCGATGTGTGGCGGGAGTGCGTGAGATAAGACCGAATTGCGTGAGTCTCACGCTCAATGCGTGAGACTTGAGAGCCCTGTGAAGAAAAGATTTACATGAACGGCTCCGAAGTGGAGACGATCTGTTCAGGGAATGAGTACGGCGTGGAGAGCAGGAGAGCAACAATATAGTACAACAAGAGACCGGTTTATTATTGTGTTTACCAGAGCAGCTCCAGGGACATTTTACGAATTCCTTTCTCACATGAAATAACAAGCTTTTGCTTGTTTACAACGTTTACTCGTCTTGGATAAAGACTTGTCTTTTTTTTGTCTTCCTTTGATCCAACACATTTACACATTTGTCTCACATGTGGTACATGTGCACTGTAAGAGTAACTGAGACTGGGCACGTCGCAGATGATGGAAATCAGGATCAGGATGCGCGTGAATTAAGTTTAAAACTATTTAATGGCAAGAAGTGTAAACAAACAATCAAGGCTCACGATCGTGGGTTTCGTGGGGATCCAACGCGCCACAGGAACCAGCTTGAGGCACCCGAGTCTAGACCAAAGAGAAAGATGTTTTCCCAGTACAGAGTATTTGTCGCAAAATCAGCCAATCACTCACTCTCAAAGGTTTAGTTCAGCCTCTAACTTCCTGTTGGCTCAAAGTCCCGCTATCAAAATGGAGGGGTCAAATGTCATGAACCCCGGGTCAAAACGTCGCTTCCGGTCAAGTCACTAGGCAAATATTTTCACAATAAAAGTCCTGTCTGTTATTGTCCGCATTAAAGTCACTTCACGGGCTTCAACCGGCTTCGACAATCTGAAATACTAACTAACATTCACTCCATGCGCATACATAACATTACTTCTTGCCATTGACATATACATAGAGTAAACATTACCCCTATGCTTCATAACACATTAACAACAATATCAATATTCTCCCTAATATTTCCTATTAGAATATCTTTCTGGCAACTTTTCTCCCCGCTGTGGTCTGCATACTAATAGGGGAAGCAATTGTTACTGACGTGATGCGGTTGAGCTAATAATGCTGCACAGTCGTTCATGAATAATGCTATTATTAACTTCAGGACCCCCAAACAGCTTTTTAACGTTAAATTTGCATAACCGGTAAACAAATCACAAATGTGTTGAACTGAGTATTTTTCCTCGAAATGCTGTTTTATGTTGAAGAAAAGTATAATTTTACATTATGTCACAAAAGTAAAATAAAACACAAATATTCGATCTCATGTGTGTTTTAGACAATTTGGATCAACACTGACTTTATTGTTTCTTTGTTTGAATGAATCCTATTTTCTATTCAAAATGTAATTTAAAAGCATGAATTAAAAAGGTGATCAACACTTGTAGACGTCCTTAATTGTGTGGAGTTGTCTTGAATATCGGTGTTTTGCCTTCAAGCATCATTATCTGACCAAAAGTAACCCCAGTATGTGATGGAGTTTATTACATGTAATAATCACAAGGAGATTAATAATATGTTGGCAATTAAACCACGACCTATTTATATTTGCTGAAAGCAGATGTGTTGGGGAGGCAGAGGTGTGCGGGGCAGAATATCAGGCGTGAGTGTTGCCATATAGTCATGAGAAGGAAAATATAATTTATTTCACATCTGCTGCTTCTGTATTCACCTTTATGATTCATCGATCCGTGTTTCGGTCATGAAAAGGACTTTTTGGTTGTGTGTCCACTTAACTTCAGTTACACACAACAAAAAGTTTCCTTTTTTATTTTAAACTAAAGTGTAAATTACATGAAAGGTTTTGAAATATTACATTTTCATTATTTTGTTAATACGTGCTCAAAAGATCTCAAAATTAAAATGTATTTATTTTATCTCTTCAACTGTGGCCCTCCTCTTTTCTGTGTATGACACCAGCTAGAAAGAAGTAAACTATTATTCTATTCTTGTTAAACATGGCGTTCGAAGAGTCTTCAATCACACTTTTGGGGAATTCTTGGCTTGTTTCTGGCCTCGGAAGAAGAAAGAACAAAGTACGGCTCTTGAGTCAGACCTCGAAGGTCATGGCTGAATGATCTAAAGTAATTACTGTCCTCTTGTGGAAAGATAAACTACGGTGTAACCGTGTTTAAAAAAAGCTTTAGAACCTCATTTCTCTTGTGCCAACAAAATCTGCTGCTTCCCACAAGCACAGATATATAATATAGATACTGAGATGAACCCAGGTCAATGAAAAGTACACAAGACACTACGGTCTCACTTTCTCCACAATGCCAGGAACATTCCGTGTGTGTGTGTGTGCGCACACACAGGGGTTGAGAAATATGTATCTACCTTGAGTTCAGAGCCAATGCTTAGCTGCAGGTACACTTATTGATTTAAGAATGAGACAATCAATTTTCTTTTGTTTGCAAAACAAGGAATATATCGTGCTAAAGTAGCATTTCAATGTCGGACATGTTACCCGACTGAGAAAAGTCTCAGGATTTTTTTTTCTTTCAACATTTCTTTCAGTTTATTTTGTATAGCCTGGTATCACAAATACTAATTTGCCTCCGAGGACATCTGGTTCTGAGGAGTGAAGCCAAAGCTGAAGTGCTTTAAACTGGCATTGCCTCTACCGGCCACCAGGGGGCGACTCCTCTGGTGGCAAAAATAAGTCGGATTGGATGGAAGTCTTTGAGAAAATGACCCTACTCCTCCCTTGACTTCTATGTACACGTCTATGGTCTCAATCTCTAGTCTTCAATTGAGCATAATGTATTTTTTTATTAAATGATGGTCCCATTTTGTGGTTAATGTAACATAAAGCATGGTATGCTTTAGGGCGTGGCTACCTTGTTATTGACAGGTCCCTAGCAGAGTCGTATAGAGCGTCTTAACCACGGTGTCACTTCTCTGCAGTCCAAACATGGTTAAGACCGTTCACTGGTTGACCAAATCCAAGATGGCAATTTCCAACAACGCCAAACTCAAGGCTTCAAAAACCGCAGTCAACAAACCAATGGGTGAATTCACAACAGTTTGTTAAAAACAAAGTGTTTTGTGGAGCAAAATACATCAGGTTATACTTAACAGATCTGCTAAGTTAGCATTCTCTGATTTGGACTTTCTTGCTCTTCTTTCTCTCAAAGGTCAGCGCTGGCAACGCAGGTGGTCATGGGTCAGAGGTGCAGATGTGTGTGTCACAAGGTGAACTTTGAAAGAAACTATTGCATTCACTCATGGTTGTGAGTAAATAAAAAAATTATAATCAATGAATTCATTTAACTTTAATTTAACTTTGATTTAATCTGCTGACTGGGGGCCATGACTTTGATTTTGACATTAATTTGACGTCCATGAAAGTACCCTATAATTAGTTGTACAGTGTGCAATCCAACATCATCATCTTGAAATACTTTGACATGAGGAGTGTCCCTCATTGGTTACATATGTTAAACCTATCCAGATGTGCAGAACTATAGAGGATCTTGGTTTCAGGCTCTTCAGACTCCTCGTAATCATGCAGCCTTTCCAGGTGTTCGTCCAGCTCTCCGTACTGTGGAGCCGGAGAAGAACCGAGGCATCACCGGCACCGGCCCCGTTGAACTAGGTGACGGTTCTCCCATCAGCCGGTAGTGACGCCATGACATTTACAAGGTATCTAACTGTGCGGTTTGATATTCAACATCAAACATGACACATGTGTGATCGGCTCCCACTTGGATGGGTGTTCATTCCACATTAAAGCAACATTTAATCGAATCGGCGACGGATGACATTTCTCTTACGAAGTCAATACGTTGGGCCTCTTTGCTCCTCAAATTCCCAGCGACATGTTTTGCATCTTGCGTGGTCTTCCTGTCATTCTGTTCTGTTTCAGCTTGATACCCTTTCTCTTCCTCTTTTGCTCTTATTGTCGCCCTGAATCCACACAAGCACAGAAACACACACTGTAGACATTTCTCATTGTTCGGGTATGCCAGGTTGTGCTGTCTGTGCATGTGCCTTGGTGTTTGCGTGGGTGTCGACTCACGTGCGTGTGGCTGCTTTAGCACGTGGCGAGATGCAGAGCGCTAAAAATAGACTGCGATCATTTGTGTTCTACCTCCTGTGCAAAGCTTCCCGAGTGTCTTTGAAATGCTGAACACACACTGACGGTGGTGGAGGATCTGCAAAAATAAGACTTGATGAGCTGGGCTAAGGGACAACAATTTACTGTGGCATTTGACACGGATGACATTATTTTCCTCTCTGCTTGCTTCTTAACGCAGCCTTTTCAAGAGTTACCCAAAACATAACGAATGTCTGAGAGGAGCAAACTGAAAGGGTTTTCGAGTTTGGGGAAACATCGAAAGCAAAACTATTTACAATTCAATTTACATTCATTTTCACATTCATTTTCAATCTGTTCGTTTTATTATTAATAGATTAAATATGTTGTCAGTACATGCCTGTGCAAGTGGCTTGGACTCAAGTGAGGAAGAGACTGTTTTGGCACCTGGTAAGAATATAAAAATACATAGATAGTACCCCATGTCCCTTTCATTGTATTAAGAGAGGACAGCACATACACATGCTCACCCACATGTTTTGAAACATACTGACATTGTCTCATAAGGAGCACAGACAGGTACAAACTCTTCTTGACCTCGGCCAGAAGATGACACATCCACACAGAAAGTATAATTAGACACCCTGGGGAGTACTAGGCACAAACTCTTCGCAACCCCTCCCCCCCCCCCCCATCCACACAGGGAGGACAACTAGGAACTCTGTGCAACCCTTGGCTCTGACCTCACCCTGACCGTCGTAGAATTGAAATTTAAGAAGAGCCATAACTGTCACCGTCAGAGAACTTGTTTATCTAAGCAACAGATAGTTTCAAAGCCTTTCTATTTTCTAGTATGTTAAAGAAACCAGCACTTCCTTAGTAGAAACTGCACACCTCCTGCTTTAGATGGAGAACAACATACACACACACTGACTGTACGACGTTGGCGAGAAGATCAGAGCCAAGAGGGTGGGACCACCCTGAGCTCCAACGATGAGACGGACAAAGTTTAAACCGAGTGACGTCTTCATCGAAATGATCCAATCACGCTTGCTCTTAAAGATTATAAAGAGTCACGTTCTCCTTGAGAACTTTAGTCTGTCATTGAACGATGCTTTTAGCTGACTTCATCCAGGCCCGTGCTGCACGTTAAATATGTTGTTGTCTTTGGACTTTTTGTTCTACCACACTTGAATAAATCCACTTTGTTTTGAAATTGATCTTGCCGTCCCGGTCATCTTTTCCCAACCTTCGACACACCCAACAAGGACATTTAATGGAACTAGTAGGCTAACAGTGCATCCCCTCCGACAAAGAGGCAGTTCTTCTCACTCACACACATGCACACACTGCAGACATACATCAATTATGTTTTTTGGGACAATTGACACATTGGTCATGGATCTGATGGTTTCATTTTGCAAATGACAGAAGTCTGTTATAATTAGAAATGTGACCTGAGAAGATGCCCTGACCCCGCGGGGTGCCCGCACACCTGACTACCCCTGTGAAGGTATAGATTTCATACTCCTTTAGAAATCACTCACCCCTGTGAGGATATCGATTCCAGACTTCTTTAGACATCCCTCATCCCCATATGATCAATCTTATTCTGCACCTACAGGCATACAAACGCACTGAAATTACACACACAGACACACACACACACACACACTGTAGCGAAGGACAGCCTTATCCCTCCCCCCACAGGAAAAGTGGGTGGAACCTGAAAGTTGATAAATTAGAGCACCTGTGAGCAGGAAAAGAGGGGAGAACCAACAAACATTTGGGGAAAAACCAACATGGTGACTAGAGCGAGGAGCGAGAGTGGGTGAAACCGGAAAAGCAAGACTTGAGAAGCAGATGATCCAAGTAGCTGTCAGGAGCCCCTCCAGACCAGATCCTGCTCGGATGCCCGAGAATCGCCTTCCCTACAGAAATGCCCTACAGATAAGTCCTGTACACCCTCCTCTCCAGGCCCGACCTCTCTGTTTCTACCAACAATCCCACACACACACAGACACTCTCTCACTCACACACACACACACTCAAAGAAATGACTCATTGGATGAACTCAATTAAATTGTTGGCAGGTTTTCCATCCAATAATTATATGCAACTCCAACTCAAATTTAGCACATCAGTGCAATACAATGTAATTAATTTAGTCCAACTCCTTTGTATCAAATACATCTAAAATAAATCTAATAAATGAAAGAATTCATACATTTTGTGTTCCACCCATGAAATATAAATATCTATTTTTGTAATTGATTTATTTCAATGTATCAAACTATATTTAAATGTGTCACCTCGAAGAAGGGCTTGAATCGTTTTTGTGAGTGTAACCTAAATAAATCTAATAAATGAAAGTATTCATACATTTTGTGTTACACCCATTCAAAATAAATATCTTCGTTTTGTAATTGATTTATTTAAATGTTTCAAACAATATTTAAATGTGTCACCTCTAAGAAGGGCTTGAATTTTTTTTTTAGTGCACACACACACACACACACACCTTCCCCATCTTCTGAACTGGACTCTACAGGACATTTCCACCCTCCTGCCATTGCACACATAGCACTGCCCCTCACCCTTATTTCATTGTGGTTTTGGAAATGATATGTTATTTAAGTAACGTGATAAGAGACATATTTCAGTTATCTGCAGACTCCTTTTGAGTCGGGTTTTCCGTTAAAGAACAGTGTTCGTTTCTTTTGACCCGAAGAACTATATAAAACTTGAAAGACACTGAATGAACTGGATTCCGGGTTGTGTTTTTTGTGTTTTGCTTTGTGTCCTGTGCGTTTTTTGTAGTGAAGGAACAGGCTAGCCAGCTGGGCCCTTATTGTTGAGTTAGTAAACTTAAAATACTGGGTAAATGAGATCCTACGCTACAACACGCACACACAGATGTGCAGCAGCACCGTTCGCATGTTCCAATTCTCCTGACACAATCGCCACCGGCGTTGAGCGGGTCTAAAAATGTATCTGAAGCCTCATGAATATTTCAGATTCACAGGAGGCTCACGGTGGTGAGTCAGCAAAAATGGCTGCCAAATACCTGTTTAATGAGAGAGAAAAAAATTACAAGAAAGCGGCACGAAGTTGTCTCTGCTATTGGGAGGAGAAGGATTTAGGACTCATTTCCAGATGAAGTTGGTGGGGAGGAAACTCCTGCAAAATGCATCATGGATGGCAGTGTGTCACGGCATCTAGCCCGCCTACCCTTTCCTCTAATTCTACTAGCTAACGGCACTTTGCACCTCGCAAGAATGGATACTGATATTGGATCACGCCTTGCAGTCGGACAGGTAACACCTTTACAGTCCATTCAGGCAGTCGGCGTGACTAGATGGCTCTTTGTGCTTCATTGTCAATGTACATGGAGTATCTGATTTTGATGATTCATGAGAACATGGGCATACTTGGAAAGGGGAATTGCAAATAAAGATTGAATCATCGTAACTGTGCTTGGTGGTTTGACTTAACTTTTTGCTTCTGTTAAATTAAATCAGACCAAATGCACATCTAGATTCAAACATTAACATTTGGTCTTACACACTTGAATAGAATCATAGCTAGTGAGTGTCATTTCCTTTCCACTAAGAACCTTAAGCACCCTTAGGGGCAAGAAAGTTTTAACGGCTCCAATCAAGTACAGACCTTCTGGTTGAACTGATGCATAGCCTGCAGCAGAGCTCAGCCAAGAAATATGGACGCACTGAGAATGCAGAGAAGACACTTAAAACTTAGAATCACCGCCCTGCAGTCATGGATGCCTCTGCCAACCCGTCAAGTTGCAGTTCATTTACCTTCCTATCGTATTTGGATTTGTTTGGAATTGTCATGAATAGCATATGAATCCTAGTCCTAAAAGTATATTCATTTCATCCATAAGTCCAAGTGGATTTCGTGACCCCCTTTTGAAGAAAGTGTTCTCGGGACGTTGCGCTCCGAATAATAGACGGACCAAGGGACAACTCTGAAACACGAGGCCTCGGGCCACGGATGTCAATGGCATGAAAGAAGAGTCCGTGGAGCACCAGGGTCACTTTGACTGTAAAGGAGCTGATTGGCCAAGGAGGACGTGGTCAACCATTGTTGAGATGGAAAGTCGGTCTCTGAGCAGCGTGCGTTGCCTTCGAGCGCAAATACAAGAGGGATGACCTTGACTTGATGAACATGAGTAATGTGTAGGTCACAGTATGCAAGTATGAAGAATCAAGTTTACACCTCTTTCAGGCGAGAATGTCTACACGGAGAGGAACAGTTTGACGTCTTGTTGGTTTTACGTGAGAAGATAGTACACTCTGTCCGTCAGTTAGGAAGTGGAACATCCAGCACCCAATTACCATAGCTCAGCATGTGTGAAGGAGTCTTCCGTGGTCAGGCCCGGTGACTTTCTGGACAATACTCTTGTTAGTACCTGCGTCTGTCCGAGATATAGTTGAATCTGTAAAGCCACAAATTGGTAGTTTTGCAATCCCCTTATGTGTCCTTTCCATGTTGAGGGAAACTAACAAGCAACTGGATGTAACTTCATATTTAACCAACACAGCATTCTCTTTTTGCAGGGAAAAAGTACATCAGGATATATGACCAGCTCTCAACTTTCGGTATGTTGCGTAACGCTTTCATGTCTGGCATATAATTGCACTACGCTCCTATAAGAGCATATAAGACTCTCAGGCCGAGCAAAGGAATAGTGACATAAGGAGACGGAGCACTAATCCGGCAAAGAAACGATGTACGTCACCTACCAGCCTACATATGCAGTCACACACATTTTAGAATGTGTATGTGTATTTAAGTGTTTCAGGGTTGGATCATTCCAGAGAGCCCTCAGGCTAGGAAAGTGATGCTGAACAGGACCAAGGTTGTCACCACTGTGTGTGTGTACGGTGTGGGGGTTTGTGTGTGTATGTGGGATAGAGGGAATTGTTAATCTAGTGGTATTGTGAAAGTAGCTTTGCCTTTTGATTTGTGTGTGTGTGTGTGAGAGTGAAAGTGCCATTTTGTTTGCGCAAATGTGAGTGAGTAATCACAGTGAAAGTTGTCATTTCTACACTTGTGTGTGTCTATGTCTCTGTGTACATCCAGCAACCAATTGTGTGTTCTGCATCCAAGTGTGTGTGTGTTAGTGTGTGTGTGTGGTTGTGTGTGTGCACACTGTAGCAGGTCATTAATGGGACAGCAGCCGTAATCATTTTGAAGACTGATGACCCAAACAAGTTTGTTCTACTAACCATCTAACACAGTTACATTCACACACACACACACACACACACAAACAATCACACACAATCTCCTCTGTGTATGTGTTTGTTTAAGGTTCCGATTTATGATCTTTGTCGGGAGAAATATATTTTTTTGTAATAATTGGGGCTTTGGGACGGTGTGGGACCGTTGTTTAATTGACACCCACAGATTGGACCACCCCAGTGTGTGTGCTACACTGTGTGTGTACGGGCTGGATGTAGTTGACTTACGAGGCTCCAGAGAACCCGACAAAAAGAGTATCATCACTTAAACATTTTTGTTCTACTTTTTTTAAAGGTAATATTTGCTTGCATGTTCAGGTTTAAATGTTATTTCACATGAAAATGAGGCAATCAAATCCACTAAATATAAGCCAACCAAAGCCAATGAATCTAAAAGGAAATGCTTAGCTTAAGCTGCGTTCACACCAAAAGCCTAGCAAATTTTTCACGATAGTGGATTTCATGCAAAGTCATTGCACAGACGTGAATGGATGCAAATAATGCACATTTTCGGCGATGTTCCGATGTTTGTGGTATTTCCACACCAAGTAAAAAGCAGAAATACTGTTAATTTCTTCCATTGGGATGGCGTAAATGGTGAGTTCAAAGAAAATGTAGGGGTTCAAAGAAAATCA
Organism: Pseudoliparis swirei; assembly: GCF_029220125.1. Taxonomy (NCBI): domain Eukaryota; kingdom Metazoa; phylum Chordata; class Actinopteri; order Perciformes; family Liparidae; genus Pseudoliparis; species Pseudoliparis swirei. The sequence goes on from NC_079398.1 coordinate 10,958,015, forward strand.
TGCTGCAGGTGTAGTTTCAAAAAATATTTTATACTTAAGTTATTGTCAAATAATGTTATTCAAAGACAGAAACCGAAAATGAGTTGACTGCTGACTAAATGCAATGATCTGGCCTTTTCAGTCACCAGGTGGTCAGTCTCCCACCTGTAGGCGGTCTCGTCCCGCCAGAGATGAGTCCAATGAGGGTGGTGTCATCCATGAACTTTAGGAGCTTGACGGACTGGTGACTGGAGGTGCAGCTGTTGGTGTACAGGGAGAACAGCAGAGGAGAGAACACAGCCTTGGGGAACCCGTGCTGGTGGTCCGGGAGCCTGAGACGTGTTTCCCCAGCCTCACGTGCTGCTTCCTGTCGGTCAGGAAGTCTGTGATCCACCTGCAGGTGGAGTCGGGCACGTGCAGCTGGGAGAGCTTGTCCTGCAACAGGGACGGGATGATGGAATTGAAGGCAGAGCTGAAGTCCACAAACAGGATCCTGGCGTTGGTTCCACGGGAGTCCAGATACTGGAGGATGTAGTGAAGGGCCATGTTGACTGCATCGTCTGCAGACCTGTTGGCCCTGTAGGCGAACTGCAGGGGTCCAGGAGTGGGTCGGTGATGGTCTTGAGGTGTGACAGGACCAGCGTTCAAGGACTTCATGACCACAGAGGTCAGGGCGACGGGCCTGTAGTCATTGAGTCCTGTGATCTTGGGTTTTTGGGACGGGATGATGGTGGAGGCCTTGAAGCAGGCTGGAACGTGGCATGTCTCCAGGGAGGTGTTGAAGATGTCGGTGAACACGGAGACAGCTGGTCCGCACAGTGCTTCAGGGTGGAGGGGAGGCGAGTCCGGGCCCGCTGCTTTGGGGTTCTGCTTTTAAACAGCCTGTTGACTGCTCTCTCCAGGATGACGAGGGCGTCGCTGAGTTGATGGAGGGTGCTCCAGAGGTGTGAGCCCCTGATGGGCTGGGGAGGGTGGGCTGATGGTCTGTGGCTTGTTGGTGGGGCTGTGGGGGATGGTCTCAGGACTGCTCCATTGTCTTTCAAAGCGGCAGTAGAACTCATTTAGCTCGTCTGCCAGAAGCACATTGTTCATGGAGTGGGGTGATTTGGGCTTGTAGTTGGTGATCTGCCTGAGCCCTCTCCAGACAGAAGCAGAGTCGTTTGCTGAGAGCTGCTGTTGCAGTTTCTCAGAGTACAGTCGTTTAGCATCTCTCACCGCCTTGCTAAACCTGTATTTGGACTCTGTGTACAGGTCCTGTCCCCACTCCTGAATGCCTGGTCCTTCTGCAGTCTTAGCTTCCTGAGCTCCGCTGTGAACCAGGGTTTGTCGTTGTTATAACTCACCCTGGAGCTGGATGGAATACAGCTGTCCTCACAGAAGCTGATGTAGGAAGTTACAGCCTCTGTGTACTCATCCAGGCTGTTGGTAGCAGTCCTGAAGACATCCCAGTCAGTACAGTCAAAGCACGCCCGTAGATCCTCCAGAGCCTCACTGGTCCACTTCTTGAACTTCCTCACCACAGGTTTGCAGAGCTTTAGCCTCTGCCTGTATGAGGGAATCAGATGAACCATGACGTGGTCAGAGTTTCCCAGTGCAGCTCGAGGGACGGCGTGATAGGCCCTGCTGATTGTTGTGTAGCAGTGGTCCAGAATGCTCTTCTCTCTGGTAGGGCATTTAATTAACTGTCTATATTTAGGGAGTTCGTGGCTGAGGTTTCCTTTGTTAAAATCCCCGAGTACAATAACCAAAGAGTCCGGAAGGTCCGCTCCACACGCCGTATCTGTTCAGCGAGTGTCTGTTGTGCCTCGTTCACGTTCCCCTGCGGCATGTAAACTCCGCCAGGATGAATGAAGCGAACTCACGTGGGGAGTAGAAGGGTTTGCAGTGGATGATAAAGATTCCAGGTCCGGCGAACAGTGCTGTAGAATCACCGTTACGTCGTTGCACCAGCCGTTGTTGAGGTAAAAGCAGATTCCTCCACCCTTTTTTTTTACCGGAGAGCTCCGTGACCCGGTCCGCTCGGAACAGCTGGAAGCCAGCGAGCTGGAGCGCAGAGTCTGGTATCGAGCCACTAAGCCATGATTCCGTGAAACACAGAACGGAGGATGAGGAGAAGTCTCTGTCTCTCCCCACCAGCAGCTGGAGTTCGTCCAGTTTGTTGCACAGTGAGCGGACGTTGGAGAGAAATATGCCCGGCAGCGCTGTGCGAGATCCCGTTTCCGTAGCCGTACAAGCGCTCCGAACGTTTCCCTCTCCGCGGCGTTTCACCACGTGGTAAGGTGAGCACACCTTTACAAAAATGTCCAGTAACTCCACAGAAGTTAAAAACGTTGGAAGTAAATCCGCTGGAGTTGTTCCCCTGATGTACAAGAGCTCTTCTCTGGTGAAAGAGCTCTGGGAATCCCAGCAGAAAACAGTATTTAAAACGAAAACAATAAAAAACATCGCGCACCAACACACCGAGGCGACCTTTCGCGGCGCCATCAGATCGTCATGACCTTGACTTGATGAACATGAGTAATGTGTAGGTCACAGTATGCAAGTATGAAGAATCAAGTTTACACCTCTTTCAGGCGAGAATGTCTACACGGAGAGGAACAGTTTGACGTCTTGTTGGTTTTACGTGAGAAGATAGTACACTCTGTCCGTCAGTTAGGAAGTGGAACATCCAGCACCCAATTACCATAGCTCAGCATGTGTGAAGGAGTCTTCCGTGGTCAGGCCCGGTGACTTTCTGGACAATACTCTTGTTAGTACCTTCGTCTGTCCGAGATATAGTTGAATCTGTAAAGCCACAAATTGGTAGTTTTGCAATCCCCTTATGTGTCCTTTCCATGTTGAGGGAAACTAACAAGCAACTGGATGTAACTTCATATTTAACCGACACAGCATTCTCTTTTTGCAGGGAAAAAGTACATCAGGATATATGACCAGCTCTCAACTTTCGGTATGTTACGTAACGCTTTCATGTCTGGCATATAATTGCACTACGCTCCTATAAGAGCATATAAGACTCTCAGGCCGAGCAAAGGAATAGTGACATAAGGAGACGGAGCACTAATCCGGCAAAGAAACGATGTACGTCACCTACCAGCCTACATATGCAGTCACACACATTTTAGAATGTGTATGTGTGTGTGTGTGTGTGTGTATTTAAGTGTTTCAGGGTTGGATCATTCCAGAGAGCCCTCAGGCTAGGAAAGTGATGCTGAACAGGACCAAGGTTGTCACCACTGTGTGTGGTGTGGGGGTTTGTGTGTGTATGTGGGATAGAGGGAATTGTTAATCTAGTGGTATTGTGAAAGTCGCTTTGCCTTTTGATTTGTGTGTGTGTGTGAGAGTGAAAGTGCCATTTTGTTTGCGCAAATGTGAGCGAGTAATCACAGTGAAAGTTGTCATTTCTACACTTGTGTGCGTCTATGTCTCTGTGTACATCCAGCAACCAATTGTGTGTTCTGCATCCAAGTGTGTGTGTGTTAGTGTGTGTGTGTGGTTGTGTGTGTGCACACTGTAGCAGGTCATTAATGGGACAGCAGCCGTAATCATTTTGAAGACTGATGACCCAAACAAGTTTGTTCTACTAACCATCTAACACAGTTACATTCACACACGCACACACACACACACACACACACACACACACACAAACAATCACACACAATCTCCTCTGTGTATGTGTTTGTTTAAGGTTCCGATTTATGGTCTTTGTCGGGAGAAATATATTTTTTTGTAATAATTGGGGCTTTGGGATGGTGTGGGACCGTTGTTTAATTGACACCCACAGATTGGACCACCCCAGTGTGTGTGCTACACTGTGTGTGTACGGGCTGGATGTAGTTGACTTACGAGGCTCCAGAGAACCCGACAAAAAGAGTTTCATCACTGAAACATTTTTGTTCTACTTTTTTTAAAGGTAATATTTGCTTGCATGTTCAGGTTTAAATGTTATTTCACATGAAAATGAGGCAATCAAATCCACTAAATATAAGCCAACCAAAGCCAATGAATCTAAAAGGAAATGCTTAGCTTAAGCTGCGTTCACACCAAAAGCGTAGCAAATTTTTCACGATAGTAGATTTCATGCAAAGTCATTGCACAGATGTGAATGGATGCAAATAATGCACATTTTCGGCGATGTTCCGATGTTTGTGGTATTTCCACACCAAGTAAAAAGCAGAAATACTGTTAATTTCTTCCATTGGGATGGCGTAAATGTAGGGGTTCAAAGAAAATGTAGGGGTTCAAAGAAAATCATGCTGCAGGTGTAGTTTCAAAAAATATTTTATACTTAAGTTATTGTCAAATAATGTTATTCAAAGACAGAAACCGAAAATGAGTTGACTGCTGACTAAATGCAATGATCTGGCCTTTTCAGTCAAGATACTAGTTTCTGGGCTTTGGATATTTGCCGATATGAGAAAGGATCCGATACCGGGGTTAAATTATTCAGCTGTATGCCCACCTGAGTAGAAGTGACTGGGATCAGATAGCAGATCGGTCCCATTGTTACGATACACAATTCAGCTATTTGAGTCAGTAGAAGTCCGATATCAGTAGCCTATAAGTGCATCTCTAGGACACACAAATAATTGGTTTCCACAGCTTGTCATCTGACCTTTTTTTTTTAACCACAGAGCTCTAGTTTTGTTCAGGAATTAACAAAAAAACATGTCAATGAGCCACATCGAACTGGGTGATGTTGTTCCAGTTTGGGGTAGATTACACATTACACCGTCCATCTGCTCCAGTAAATACAAGAACACAAAATTCTTATTAATCCACTGAAAATAGTCCCCAACAAATCCAATATGAACATTAACTACAACCTACAGTGCACAGGTGTTTCGTGATCAATAAGGATAAAACTACAACATGTTTCCATTAATAATGGGATGCATTGGCGGGGGAATAGAATAAAAAGGTAAACAATCATTTTAAGACGCAGAATTACCCGAAGAATTCCTTCAATCACACATATTCAAAAATGTTGCCGTTGCTCAAAAAGCAGAAAGCTTGTCACGGAACCATAGCCTGGACCATTAAGGACGACCGTTAACTGTGTAATAAACGTGGCTCCACGACCATGAAGTGGAAGGGCCATGTGATCGATACAACGAGCATGCAACCAGATTGAATGCTGTGCACAGTAAAGAAATGCACTGAGTGGCAAGTTCAAGTCAAATTGAGCTAACGCCATTACAATGAATGAATAGACAGGCCACTACGGACAAGTTTATCTTCATAATTTTGCATATTATTGACAATCATAACAGAACACCCAGTCATTGTCTGCGCCGGCACATCAAAAAGTAAGCCGTAAAAAGGGCTAGTGTGTCAGGCAGCCTCAACAGACATCCCCATGGGTGACGTTTTTGTCTTTTTTTTGTCGTGCCATTCCATGGAGCTCTCACAGAAATTGCCTCAGGTGTCTTTTAAATATTTATAGTCAATTGGAAGAAAAAGCAATAAACTGTGCAGATGAAGAAAAAAAGGCAACCAGTCTTCCAAGGAGTCAAGGGGTTTAAAATGTTTCAGCGTGCATATTTATGCAACTGTTTATGTCACGACAAACATTCACCATCTCAGCAGCAGCAGAACTTCATTGCTAGGATTGGGTATTGACATGTTTATTTTTTGTATAAATAATCAGATCCTTGGTAGAGCTTGCATAAATGATCCATTATTTTATCCCAGAGAGTGGAAAAAATATGAAAAGTCAACCCTAACCTCAGATGTATCTGCTTTTGATTGTTTTCCGGCTCGTACGTGAGAGTTTCAGCTGCTTTGAGGATTGTACATCTCGGCTTGAGTTACTGGCTGCCTTGTGTCAGTATGGGAGTCTGGGATGGGCGTGCCATAGCATCTTCAACACGCAATGGAAACTATGCTGGCTTTAAATAGTGTGCGTGTGTCAGTGTGTGTGTGTGTTTGTGAGAGATTGATTAACACACGGCGGCTGAACGACTCGACAATTTAAAATAGTGCAGTCAATTTGCTCAGGTTGCATCATCTGAGCCTCACCACGCTGGACCATGAACAATAAGATGCTCTTTATCGTCTTTGAGGAATTTCCTGGCCTTTACATCACTACTTCAATATCAAAATATGCCATGTGTTGAATACCTAACCCCAATGCCTTTCAGTATTATTATTTTTTTGCATGGTGTGTATATGCAACCACAGAAACATACTCTGTTGCAAGAGGGAATATAACCTCTAACTTGGCCAGTGTAGGTACATTTTGTTCCCCTGAACATGGAATATGTGAGACATCATGCATATTCATCCCCCTAGCTCGACATCAAAGTACCACAGAAAGCAGATTCAAGCCATCGACAAAGCAGTAAAGAGCCCTGATAGATGGCCGTCGGCTGTCACCACGGCAGCCAATAGTGAGACCCGTGTTAATGACTCGCAGTGCCCACCATATTTCTGATCTCAATTTAGCAAGCGTTCACACGGACGTCCTTCAGCAGAGCTTACAGTGCCTGTGATGGGGTGGTGTTGAGCTGGGAGCATGTCCGTCAGTAGGAACTGATATTTTTAAGGGTTGTACTCGGTCTTCACTGAGATTTATTCACATTTGCCCTGACAGGAATATTTCTGAAACACAATTTATATATCTTTCCTATATGTGGACCTAGAAGTAACAAAATTAAACGTGTCTATGTGTGTAGCCACGGAAGCCCGTTGCACTCAATGCTCTAAAATTAAGATTGAGCCTACTTAGAAACACTTTTCTCGAAAGGAAAGTTTCTGTATCACTAAATTACACCAAACAGTAGTTTTTTTCAAGTAACACAATAATCAACTTCCAGGCGTACCAGTTGTTAGCTAGCTAACGAAAGGAACCAACACTAGAGTGCTAATATACGACCTGAGTAGATTGAGAGTAAACAATTTAATATATGGTTAACACATTTGGTGAATGTTTAAAAATGAGAATTTTAAATACACATATTTTTTTAGATAACCTCTAAACCATATACAATACAAAACCTTGTGCCTGTATCATCAGACTTGTTGACCAATTAATGTTGTTCGGATTGCCTTTGTTTGAAATCCCCCTCTAAACTATACATGAATACTAATATGAATTTAAACATACATCCTTATAAATAAGTCTTGGATAAAAATCCACTTTTAATGATTTAATTTATTGACTTTCCTCCCATAACTTTTAGCCATTTGTAAGTTATGTTGCAGCTTGTAATTTAACTTTCTAGTTGATTCTTTTTAACGGCATAACCGTTGTTTCCAGTAACCGATATACACATTATTAAAGTTGTTACGACAAAAATAATTTGGAGTTAATTATTGAAATCTATCCATTCTCTTATTCCATCCCATCCGCTTATATTCCGGGATTGGGTCGCGGGGGGACCCAGACTTCCCTCTCACCCGCAACATTTTCCAGCTCATTCTGGGGGATCCCGAAGCGTTCCCAGGCCAGCTGGGAGATATAACCCCTCCAGCGTGTCCTGGGTCTTCCCCGGGGTCTCCTCCCAGTTGGACCTCCCTGGAAAACCTCTAAAGGGAGGCGTCCAGGAGGCGTCCGAATCAGATGCCCGAACCACCTCAGCTGACTCCTTTCGATGCGAAGGAGTAGCGGCTCGACTCCAAACTCCCTATTGATGTCCGAGCTCCGTACCCTATCTCTAAGGCTGACCCCGGCCACCCTACGGAGGAAACTCATTTTGGCCACTTGTATTCGCGACCTCGTTCTTTCGGTCATGACCCGGACTTCGTGACCATCAATGAGGGTTGGAACGTAGACCGACCAGTAAACTGAGAGCTTCACTGCAGCTGCACCGATCCGCCTGTCGATCTCCCGCTCCATCTTACCCTCACTCGTGAACAAGACCCTGAGATACTTGAACTCCTTCGCTTGGGACAGGCACTCTGTCCCCACCTGGAGGGAGCAATCCACCGGTTTCCGGCAGAGGACCATGGCCTCAGACTTGGAGGTGCTGACTCTCATCCCCGCCGCTTCACACTCGGCAGCAACACGCCCCAGTGAATGTCAGTCGCGGTCCGAGGATGCTAAAAGGACCACATCATCTGCAAACAGCAGAGAGGCGATCCCGAGACCTCCAAACCTGACCTGCTCCACCCCCAGGCTGCGACTAGATATCCTGTCCATGAAAATCACAAACGGGAGGTGATAAAGGGCAGCCCGGGCAAATTTAAATGCAATTTAGTCAATTACTAGTTTGCACAGAACTACTGACGACTAAAAACCTCTGATGGACATGACACACGAACGTAGTGAATTATTTTTGAATAGAATAGATGTGCACTTCGCCACATTCGGTGTTAACTGTACATTTTAAAGGATACACACATTTCAGTCAATTGTGAAGCATGTGATGTGTGTGTATGTTCTGCACATATTTAGATGTGTAAAATGCATTCGCATTACAGGTGTTTGTTATTTAGTGTTATTTTAAATATTGATTCCCATTGAGTCAGTCAGGATTGTTCAATTATTTAAAAAAATTCAGTAATGTAATGCACTTTGACAAACCAGAAAACCTTTTCCTTCTCCGCTGTAATGAAATGCATTCTGATGCGTGTTGTTATTACTTCAACGTCTCATTCAAATGTCTGTGAAATGGAAAGTAATATATCCATCAAGCTGAGCAGAATCTGAACGTATATATTGACAGTGGCTAATCTCCATATGATTTTCAAACTAAAAAAGCAAAATGTGTCCGTATGTTCACCTCAATATATATTGTTTTAACATCGCCTGACATCATTTTCTTGCTAACATCATAATGAATTTTCAGCCCACCTAGTATTTGTTTTACAGGGCCTTTCATGCCCCAATGATATGAATATTTAAAGTATGACTAATGCCAATTGAGGTTAATAATGCCAGTCCATTCTGGCTCTTGGGATTACAAATGCAAATACTGCAAGCACCTTCTTTGAAAAAGCACTTACAAAACTAATGTTAGAAGTAACCAGAATATTCCCCAATAGTGTCTCTAAGCTTGCAGCTTTACTATCCACATGTTACCAGACACAATATCTCCTCAAGGGAATTTCTTCAAATTTGGCACAAATGCCATGAAGCTACACATTTGACATGCATGTCCACTTGGAATAAACGACACACTGATTAGACGTGCAGTGCTCAAAGGTCACTGTGATGTCACACAACAGGTTTATGGCCATAACTCATGCATGGATATGCTAAGTATGACAATTTGACTCAAATGTTCGGATCAATTAATTACATTTTGGATTTTTGATGATGCAACTTAACTGGTTGGTTAACATACAACCGCAAGGTGGTAATTGGAATTTGTTTCAAACAGCCCATTACACAAGTATGTCATCTACTCTATTGAACTGTTTCCCTGCATGTGGTTAAAGACAATGTCAATGCCATCCATAGCTGTTGAGATATTTCAGTCTAGATCAAAGTGTTGGATTGACGTCTCCTTCTCGTAGTGTCTAGCGTTGCTTTGAGCTATACGTAAATCGTTACTAACACATGCCTGAGAGGTGAATCACAAATAATGTTCTGAATATCATGCAATACATCCCCTGTCATACACTCACGTCGAATGCAACTAGCCTGAACTGTTCACCGTGTTATTACAGTGTCATAAGACAGGCGATCCGTTTTCATTTTAGTTGTACACTTCCCACTGTTAATGAAGGAATCAAACAATCCATGAAATGTAAAATACATAGAATCACTGAAGCAAACAGCAGAGAGCTCATGACGGCATACTCAGAGCTCCATTATTTCCCCAGCTGATGCAAAACGGAGAAGACGCCGGTGAAGTGCTCGCATATATAATTATAGTCATTCATTACATTTAAAAAAATTTATCTGATACTCTAGTTAGAATGACACTGGATGTTTCCTTGTGAACACAAATTGATCATAATGCAGTAAAACATGTGCAGAAACTATATTCTGAATATGAGGGATAATCTGACGTGGATTTCATATCCAGTCTAACTTGTTTTGTGTATAGTTTAGGTTAAGTGGAATATCTGTTACAGGAACTCCAGCATGCAATGTCACTTACTTTAACCTCTACTGTTTCGAGATGGAAACAACTTAATTCAAGTTGTGGCCTTTTGATTAGCAAGATGATGTATTATTAATTTTATTTTGGGACGTCAAATGTTAAGAAAAGCACTTATTAATACACCGACAGTACAACAATGATCACATATAAACAGCACACAGAATTCTGTAGACACTGAAGTAATCAATTTCTAAAACATATTTTCATCTTTGATATGTTGCCACTATTCATTGTTATTAAACATTATAATATACTAACGTGTTGATTAGTGCCAAACAAAGACCGATAATGGGATTGTAATTACTATTGTGCTGATAATTGGTCAAAGCACATGAACACATTTAATTTTGACTTAATGATTGGCAAGAAGAGAGAATAATCCTTTCGGGCCCATGAATGCCCTTTCCAAAGATTGTCCCAATCTCCCTTGCAGCTTTTTTAGCTCTTTCAATACACAAGTGAAGACTTTGGGTCACTCGTGGCACTACAGGGAAGACGTCAGGAGCTCTCCTAAATCATTGCGATGTATCCTCTGGTGACCATGGAAGCATTGTCCCAATCCATCAGACAATACATTTTACTCAAAACCAAAACATGGGACACAATATCTGGAGAAAATGAATGTCTTTGCAGAACGTCATGTCAATCCAATAGTTAATGACATATTTCAGTCTGGACCCACTGATTGTGTAATATGACATATAATTACAGATGTAGCATCAACTTGACTGCAATTCTGATTGATACTACCGTGGCTACAGCACTATGTGTCCTACCTTGAAGATTGTAGCTTCTAGAAACCAGAGGAGCACTTCATTTCATCTTGTTTTCACCGTAGTTGGACATCCTTCTTCTGTCACTTACTAACCAGGCGGCCAGATTTTCTTGTTCAAAGCAAGAAGGAAAGGTTGTATCAAATGTTTCCACATTTTATTAGCTATTATTTGCACCATAAACAACATACAAAAAAACCACAGAACGTGAACAACTATAATCATATGCATTTTAAGAGGACACCATAGTGTTGCAATCAAAGTCGGTACACGTTAGTGCTGAGCTGCGGGAACCTTTTCCTGTCAGCTGACATTTCCATCATATGGAAAAGTTGGCCCGGGGGACTAAAGCAAAGGCGATAACGACTGCATACAGCGAACACAAGATATACGCCATACAATACGTATAAATTATTCACAACATCGTCTCCTGCCCAATTATCTCCAAAAAGACGTCTTCCCCAGCAATGGCCCATTGTTCCATCCATCGCCTTCAGCAGCAGCAGAGATTCATGATCACATCACAGTGTCTCTAATCTCTGCTCATAAACTCTTCACGAAATCTTAGGCAATCACTACAACCTCTGTCACTCTCCCGTTGCCTCTTCTTACAGGTTTATGTGGAGGTGTAGATTCCCACGTTATAATTGGCTATGTCTATCACTCTCTATCGTCTCTATTTGCATTTTCAGGCACAGCAGATTATATTTCCCGGTGCAACTTGGCAGAAGTGCAATAACACGGCTCAACTCCCTGATGAGCAGAAATTTAAAGTCATGAAAAATTATGTATTCATAGGTCTTGCAAATGTGTCACTTCTTGGGTTGCTCTTGATATTGATATATTAAGCCAGCACGTCCTTAGAAATTAAATGATAAAATACTCGAGAAATTGGCTGACCGGTAATGCGTACGATTCAGAATGTTGAGAACATTTTATTTTCTAAATATTTCTGCAAATGCAGCCACTAAATTAAATAAATAAAAAGTGTTCTGGATTGGCTGCTACTCAGAATATTATTCTGGAAGATTTGAGGTAAAAATACATATTTCTTTACTTAGATGAGAGGGTTGATACGCTAACCTTATCAAATGTCTCAATTATTCATCTAAATATGAAGCTAGAGCCTAGAGACAGGAAGCATAGGTCAACGTAAAGACGAGAAGCAAGGAAAGGAACGGCTAGGCAGAGTTGGAACTGACAACCCGCCCATATCTACAGACTCTGCACCTGTACGCCGCAACATTCCCTCCTCTCTGGCCTCCTCTGTTCTATCTGCTCTCCCCTCAACTGACTCCTAACTCTGCCACAGACGCTCTCCTCTCTTCCCTGTCTTCATCTCTTGATTCTCTTTGTCCTTTTAAGACACGACCGGTTCGCAAATCCTCTCCGGCTCCGTGGTTGTCTGACTCGGTGCTCGCCGAGAGAGCCACCTTGCGAGCGACGGAAAGGAAATGGCGAAAATCTAATCAAGCGAACGACCTGCTCTTCTATCAATCTCTTCTCTCCTCATTCTCTGCCTCTATCTCTGCAGCCAAAAGCTCTCTTCACTGGTTACCGGTGGCTGCCCGCATCCGCTTCAAAACATTGGTTCTTGCGTACCGTGCTATGAACGGATCGGGCCCCGTCTACATCCGGGATATGGTCACACCGTACACCCCGACTTGTGACTCCTGCACTCGAGCTAATCAGTCGAAGTCCAGACTGTTTCCTATCCTGGCTCCTCATTGGTGGAATGAGCTCCCCACTGACAGCAGAAAGTCTCTTCATCTTCCGCCGGAAACTAAAAGCGCATCTTTTCCACCTATATCTGGATTAAAACACAGATTAGCACTTCAGTGGCACTTAAATGCCTCTTACTTATGGTACTTTTGTAGTTCGACTTTCTTGAAGAAATATTACTTTCTGTATTCTTGTTGTTCTTAGTTTGTACTCTTGGTTGAATGCACTTATTGTAAGTCACTTTGGATAAAAGCGTCTGCTAAATGACATGAAATGTAAGTTACAAAAACCTAAATGAAAAAAAAGAAGAAGCCTTTTTTAACGTGTAGTTGGATTTTGGAAATCGAGCCGAAGTGTAAAAAAACTCATTAAAGTCCCATGATGATTCCATAAACACACAATAGTATTTCTGGTTAGATAAGGACGAATGACATTACTTCCCATTCAATATTTCTAAAAGGTAAATCAGTAATTCCAACAATGTCAAACTATTGCTTTTAGTGCATGGATTACATATTTATTCATTAATTCATTCAACATCTCCCCTCTTCGCATTACTGTAGGAAAAAAACAATTGACCTTTTATCCTACATTCTCTCCATCTCCACCACTTTCATATTTTTCTCTTAACCTCCAATTTCTCTCTCACTCTTTCTTTCCTCCTCATAATCTCTCGTTTACCTCTTTCTTTCCACAGATGCTTTTGTCCTCTCATCAAAAACCGCGGTTGGCCTTTGGCCTCATATTGATTTTATTGGCTGGAACCCCAGCCAGAAAGCTGCCAGCTAACGAGATCACCGCCGATCGCGCTAAACGCAGCTGACAACAAAGAAACTGGTTTTCCACCTCGTGGAAAAGACACACACACACGCACACACATAAACATAGGCACTTATACATACCAACCAAGCAAAACCTCTCTGCATGTGTGTTAGTTCTCATCAAGTTAAAACTGACGACAGAAACACTTCATTCTGTGTGTGTGTGTGTGTGTGTGGTCTTCGGAGACTAACAAGCAGGGCATATATGTGTGTGTGTGCATGACCGCACCTCCATCTCGCTCGCTGCTTGTTCAGCATTAGTGACTGTCAGGTGCCTGGAGGGAGGTCTCACTGCTCCAACCGAACCCACACCAGCTGCTGTTGCTGCGGCTCTTAGCTGTTTATCGCTTCAATCTGGTGTGTACGTGTGTGTGTGTTCGGGTAAAAGAAAAAAACTGCCAATATGGTGCAAATTGCATCACCCCGTGGTAATGAAGAGGAATGGAATCGGCGTCTCACTTTGAAATACGCTAACTGCAAGTCGGATCGATTGGATTGAGTTGAGGCGTGTAAATCAGACGGCTGACCCGTGTTACAGCAATGGGACGACCGTTTCTTACACGAGGGTCAGTTCACTCAAATATCTCGATGTATTCATCACCCTAAAAGCGTTTGATTGCCAGTCGCCGAGTGTTGGGATACATCGGCCGTGAAGACGTATGCATGAAACAAGAAAAATATAAAACCACAAGAGCAACGTCTCATTCCAGAAATTATAACCCCCATTACTCAAGATAATCCACAGACCTTGTTGTGAGCAGTTTCATGGGAACAGCTAGGCAAGACAATTCGCAAATTGATTTCATGAAAATATGGAGCTCTTTGAACCCGACATATACAGAATATAATATTCTACCAACACAATAAAACAAGTTAGAAATATTCCCTTTTACACTAATTTAGCTCCATTTTAATGCAAAACACCAAAAGTGCATGTTGATACAACACACATAACAATTCAGTACCTTTAACAGACTCAACCGTGCTTTCATGCTCAAACTACTGAGAAGTAGTTTAAAAAAGACTGAAATGATATAACTTTAGCTGAGAATATCAGTAGGAAAATGCTTAAAAAAACATTGTGCATTGAAGAAAATGAAGCAACACTCGTGTTGAGACTTGAGGTGTAACGCTAACATGGACGGGAGTCTGGAGGATTTAATAATGAGAGAACTGGGGATTTTCTTTGCACCTGACAAGAGTCTCAACGTTTGGAGTTAGAGTGGACAAGGCCCACGATGAGGTCAGAGTAGTGAGGTCATGATCTATTCCTGTGTTTAGTCTTCAGGGTAACCAGAGCTAAGGAGCCACACTTACAGAGATGGGTAGTGCTGAATGGTTGGAGGGCTTTTACTGCTTCAGGGGCAAGGGAAGGAAACTCGCTCATCTCATTGCTGCACCAGAACTGGGATGTGCATTAGATGGATGCGCATTTTTTTGTGACTTGTTGCGAGTGGCGCGATGTAAAAAAAACTGCAGAGCCACGCCCCTTTTTTACTCGCACGAATGTCACAAATATTCTGACGAGTAAACTCACGCTAGTAAAGTGTTGGTGTGAACGCAGCATTAAGCAGTGTGAACAGATGACACAGAAAACTGATTTTTTAATTATGTGAAATGGGCTTGTGATCCTTCAGGTGAGAATCGCAAATTTAATGTGAAAGGAACGTGACATTCGATGAATAAAAGCAAATGGAAAACTCAACGGACTTGAACCGTGGTTGCAATAACTGACAGATTACTGGATATACAGTACCTCACTTATCCTTTAAAAGTATTGTTATCCCAGCATGCATTGGTGGAGAGGCAGATACATTCACTGTCACCTCACAGGCAGTAGAAGGAACTTGGGGAATATTCATATTTAGCTTTTCAATATTTACGCCCATGTTTAGTCGACTTCTGGGATCAAAGTAAAAAAAAAAACATGTTAGTTTAATTTGGTCCGAGGTTTTAAAGATGTGGATGCAGCAGCGTACAGGTGAAACAACGTTGCTTCTTTACTTTAAGACAGATGAAAGCACCGTGAGATGAGGCGACATTATTCTTTAGCGAGTGTGAAACTACACGGACACTTTGGAGCAGCACAGCCCGTGCTTCCTGCCCAATTATCTCTCATTCCGTTGCTATGGAAACAGCTTTCTCTCCCTCGCTTACTATTTCACTCCCTCCTGCTCCCTCCTCGCTGTGTCACCGGCCGGTTTTCCACCGATCTAAAGCAAAACAAGTACGTCCAGTCGGAGCTGCAGTTTCTGCGACGAGCGCCAGGCGAGCTCCTGCAGAAATATATATAAAATAAAACCTATAGTAAATCATTTGAGATGAAGCAGAAGAAAATGATATCTCGAAGTGATTAGGTTTAGGCTGCTAAAATGAAATAAATAAATAAACAGTGACACATGGTCAAATATATACTATATTGTTGTCAGCATGTGCCTTAATGATGTGCTTTGATAGTTTGTGATCACTTTTAATTGCAATGAGGTTTTGAGGCTTGAAGACGTTCAATTCAGTTTTCAGTTTATTTGTATAGCCCATTTTCACAAATTAGAAATTTGGCTCGGAGTGTTTTACAATCTGTACACAGACATCACTGTCCCAAAACCTCACATCGGATCAGGAAAAACTCCCAAACAACCCTTCACTGGGAAAAAAAGGGAAGAAACCTTGAGGAGAGCAACAGAGGAGGATTCCTCTCCAGGATGGACAGGTGCAATAGATGCCATGTGTACAGAAGGAATCATTACACACAAATTAAAACACAATCAATGAATATGACAGAGTGTATGAATAGTTGGTAGTAGGCATATTCCACGATCCATCAGGCAGATGGAGGTAGAGAGGAGGAGTGGGCGGAGACTCAACAGGGCCATGGCATCGTTGGTAGTAGGCATATTCCACGATCCAGACCTCGATGATCCATCAGGCAGATAGGATCTATGTGAAGTCAAAAGGACTCCGGGGAGAAAGCAGAGTTAGTAATGTGCAATAGAGATGAAAATGCATGTGCTTAGGGAGTAAAATAACTTCAGTTTTGTCTGAGTTTAACATCCAGAAGTTGCAGGTCATCCATGTTTTTATGTCTTGAAGACATGCTTGAATTTTACTGAGTTGGTTGCTCTCCTCTGGTTTTATCGATAGATATACTTGAGTATCATCTGCATAACAATGAAAGTTTATTGAGTGTTTCCTGATAATATTGCCCAAAGGAAGCATGTATAAAATAAAATTGGTCCAAGCACAGAACCTTGTGGAACTCCGTGACTAACGTTGGTGGTTATCGAGGCGTCATCGTTTACAAATACAAACTGAGATTGATCTGATAAATAGGATTTAAACCAACTTAGTGCTGTGCCTGAAATGCCAATCGACTGATCCAGTCTCTGTAATAGGATGTCATGGTCAATGGTGTCGAATGCAGCACTAAGGTCTAACAGAGATGTTGAGTCCCTTTACACCCGACGCACATGTTCCATGTGAGGACAACTCGGTAAGTACGTATATATTAGAAGAGAGAGTTGTAGCTTTAATTAGTGAGGCGTAAAAAGGAGACGCTTTAGAGACATAATGGCTGTGGTCATCTTAATTCATGCCACCTTGCAATGAAACATGCACAACAATACTGACAAATGTTCCAGAGTTACATCAAATAAAAGCTGAATGCACCGCCTACGTGTTGCATTCAGTGCGTTAGAACGACCTGAAGTAAGTAACCACTTCACTTTTCTCTAGTCGACTGATTGTGTTTTTACATTTTAATTATACAAAACAAATTGGAACATTTTCTTCTGTAGGAAGCTGATTTTTTTTAATTTCCTTTTCGCCAGGTACTAAACGAGTCTTTATCTGCATAAGATGGCAGCGCGTACGGATGCAGCGGCCCCTCTCTGTCCTGACCATTTGGTGTTTTGTTCTGTTTCTAAATGTTTGTGCAAAAGTTCGTCCAAAAATTGTTCGTCTTCGCCTCGTCTGTCTACGTCGGAACCCAAATATAGTCGCCAGGTTCTGTTAACCATCGGCAGGACCAAACTACACGGCACTCTGGACGCTGAACAAGCGGAAACACTCGGGGAGCACGGATTACTTCGCCGGCCTACGACCACACCGACCACACCGGACTCGACTGCCACTCCTCCCCCAGAAAGGAGGCGCCGTAAGCGTTGTGAGAGGAAGCAGAAGAGGGGCAAGCGCGGAGGAACCCGAGCTAGGCTAGCGGCTAGGCCAACTCGTCCAGCCATACCATCCATTATCATGGCTAATGTGCGATCCTTGGACAATAAAATGGACCACATTAGACTGCTGCAGACGGAGCAGCGAGACGTGAGGAACTGCTGTGTGCTTATCTTCACGGAAACATGGCTAAACGACAACATCCCCGACTCTGCTGTGAGACTGGAGGAGCTAACATGCTACCGAGCGGACAGAGCCCTCGCTGATGGAGGGAAAACTCGCGGCGGCGGAGTATGTGTTTACATCCGGGACGCATGGTGCCGGGACGCTGCCGTGGTATGTAAACACTGCTCACCACTGGCGGAGTTTATGATCGTAAGGTGCCGTCCTTTTATCTGCCGAGGAATTCCCGGCGATTCTGCTAGTCGCTGTTTACATCCCGGACCTCCAACAACAGTGATAGAAATGCGGCACTTTGTGAACTGTATCAGGCCATCAGTGAACAACAGACGGCTCACCCAGACGGCTTCACCATCTTTGCTGGAGATTTCAACCATGCAAACCTTAAGACTGTCCTTCCCAAACTACACCAGCATGTTGATTTCCTACAAGAGGAGACAACATTTTGGATCTGGTCTACACAACCCACAAAGGAGCGTACAAGGCCTCCCCCCTCCCCCACATAGGTCTCTCTGACCACATCACCGTCATGCTAATGCCAGCATACAGACCCAGAGTGAAAGCCTCCAGACCGGTTCTGAAGCAGGTACGGGTGTGGCCAGAGGGGGCCTCCTGCGCTCTCCAAGACTGCTTTGACTCAACAGACTGGGGAATGTTTAAACAGGCAGCCACATACAACGACCACACAGACATTGGGGAGTACACAGACACTGTTACTTCTTACATTAGCAAGTGCATTGATGATGTGACCCATGTAAAGACCATCACCACTCGGGCTAACCAGAAGCCGTGGCTAACAGGGGAAGTCCATCGGCTGCTGAGGACTAGAAATAGGGTCTTCAGAGCTGGGGACGAAACGGACCTGAAAACAGCGAGAGCCAACCTGTCCCACGGCATCAGGAAAGCAAAAATTCCTACACAAAAAAGATAATCCGGCACTTTAAAGACAGCAGAGACACACGCAGCCTGTGGCGGGGCATTCAGACCATCACAGACTATAAACCCACGCCACAGAACTGCGACAGCAACATATCTCTGCTAAACAACCTCAACAGCTTCTTTGCCCGGTTTGAAGCACAGAACAGCACTCGTCCACACAAGACTCCGCCCCCTCCCCATGATCAGGTTCTGTGCCTGTCTGCTGCCAGCGTGAAGAGGACTCTCTCGTCCATCAACACCCACAAGGCAACAGGTCCAGACAACATCCCTGGTCGTGTGCTGAAGG
Organism: Pseudoliparis swirei; assembly: GCF_029220125.1. Classification (NCBI taxonomy): domain Eukaryota; kingdom Metazoa; phylum Chordata; class Actinopteri; order Perciformes; family Liparidae; genus Pseudoliparis; species Pseudoliparis swirei. The sequence continues at coordinate 10,976,940 of NC_079398.1, forward strand.
ACTGCGCAGAGGAGCTTAAGGACGTCTTCACGGATGTCTTTAATACTTCTCTGAGACAAGCTGTTGTTCCATCATGCTTCAAGGTAACCACCATCATACCTGTGCCAAAGAAATCCACTCCGTCCTGCTTCAACGACTATCGTCCAGTGGCACTGACCCCCATAATCATGAAGTGCTTTGAACGACTAGTCATGTCGCATATCAAATCCATTCTCCCCCCCCACTCTGGACCCCTTCCAGTTTGCATACCGGGAACAAATGGTCCACGGAGGATGCAATCTGCTCTGCTCTCCACCCAGCCCTCACCCACCTGGACAAAAAAGACTCCTATGTAAGAATGCTGTTCATAGACTTTAGCTCAGCATTCAACACAATCATCCCACAACAACTAATCTGCAAACTTGACCAGCTGGGGCTCAACACCTCGCTGTGTAACTGGCTGCTGGACTTCCTGAGTGAGAGGCCACAAGCAGTACGGGTCGGCAACAACACCTCGAGCAGCATCACACTCAGCACAGGGGCCCCTCAGGGCTGTGTGCTCAGTCCCCTGCTCTTCACCTTGCTGACTCACGACTGCAAAACCAGCTACAGCACCAATCACATGGTCAAGTTTGCAGACGACACAACATTGATAGGTCTCATCACCAAGGATGACGAGACCCTCTACAGGAGGGAGGTCAACCTTCTGACCACGTGGTGCGGAGTCAACAACCTCCTGCTCAACAACAGCAAGACCAAAGAGATCGTTGTTGACTTCCGGAAAGGCCACACCCATCACCCACCACTGACCATCAACGGTGCGGACATTGAGCAGGTCAGCAGCACCAAATTCCTGGGGGTGGAAATCAGTGAGGACCTCTCGTGGACAGCAAACACTACATCGCTGGCAAAGAAAGCACAGAGGCGCCTCTACTTCCTCCGGAAACTGAGGAAAGCAGGGAGCCCCCCATCCATCATGTGCACCTTCTACCGCCGCACCATCGAGAGCATCCTGACCAACTGCATCACTGTGTGGGCGGAAGCTGCACAGACCACAGCAGGAAAGCCCTGCAGCGCATAGTGAAGGCAGCTGGAAGGATCATGGGTGCCTCACTCCCCCCCCTCCCATCCTTGCAGGACATATACAACACCCGCCTCACCCGCAAAGCGACCTCGATTGTGAGTGACCGCTGCCACCCCTCACACGGTCTCTTCAGCCTCCTGCCCTCTGGGAGGAGATACCGAGCCTCCGGCTCACACCGCCAGGCTGTCCAACAGCTTCATCCACCAGGCTGTCAGGAAGCTGAACTCTCTCTCCATCCTCCCACTCCGTCCTCTTTCAGACTCACATGTCTGAATGCTGCTAGCACAATTTATGTTGTCTATATGTTTACATGTTTTTACTATTTTTGCACTTTATGTTGTCTATGCACTTTATGTTGTCTATATGTTCACATGTTTTTTACTATTTTTGCACTCTATGTTGCACAATTCACTTTATGTTGGACAGAAGAGAAACGCAATTTCGATCTTCTGTATGTTTGCACATATGGAAAATTGACAAATAAAACTGACTTTGACTTTGACTTTGATGAGTCACATTGCAGTGCAGAGCGTTGTGTTTGTGCACCTGTGTCAAATCATTTGGTTTTAAAGTCCGACTCAATATCTCTTAAACCACTCTTGGACCTCTGGAGGTCTACCCTCAGCCGAATAGTTGAGAACTGTATAATAATATTTTTTTTTTAAACACTCACACATACACACACTCTCTCTCTCTCTCCAACAGGCACTGTGGAGCATTTTTGCTTCAGAGGAAAAACATATTTAGTCAAAATAAATCTCACTTAGTTTAACTCAAAACTTGAATCCAGCGTATATCTCATGAATCTTAACTTGACGACCTCTTCCTGCCCTTCTTCTCACATCTTCACAGAACAGGGCACACACAATCAATAAAGAAAGATTGCTGTGACCAGACTTCACCGGGTCAGATTATTACAGGGAGAATGACGTGTTGAAGTCAAATGCTGTTTTCCTGGTAACTTGATCATCTTTTCTTCGTTCATGCAGACTGTGTTGAGTACTTTAAATATAAACCTTTTAATGGCCTATCCTGCGTGGTGTGATTCCCAAATGTCGCCATATTCCTGCAGCATATTCCACGAAGCAAAACCTGAGATATGTATTACTGCAAACACATTCCAGACAGCTTCAAGATTACAAATTTAAGATTGACTTTAAACAAAAAGAGCAAAAACAAAAGAATCAGCAAATTAGAATATATAGAGAAGTACACATGAAGGTAAATGTATATTTTATAAGGATGTTAAATTAATCAGCTACGGAAAAAAAACTAAGATAGAAGCTAAAGCCTTCAACTCGCAGTGTAAAAGTGAATCATCATCATCTGGTGATTGAGAAAGAAGGTAGATGTTTATTCACTATAAAAAATAATTTAACAGGAAAAGCATCCTGTGTATAAATAATAGACTGTCAGAAGTGGACGTCGTCAAACTAACGTCACACATCCGTTGGGCGGCTGAAGTTTTTAAGCCTTGAGTTTAGTGATTTGTCCGTCGCCATTTTGTCTTTGCAACCGGTGAACAGTAGTTAACATATTAGATGTGGACTGCGGAGTCCCCCCCCCCCCCCCTCCCCAAGCATAGTCCATGAACCTAACATACTTTTACTGAGGTAATAAACCAATTTAGAAGTGGTAATGTTCTCATATACTTCGATATAATCTTCTGTTGCATCTGGAGGACACGCCCCCTGCTGGGCCATAGAGCCAACGATAGTTTTCAAGACACTTCTGCAGCCTGGTATATTCAGAAAACCTTTAAGAATCTAAAAGTGCTGACGCCAGTTATTCAGATTTAATAGTATCATTTAAACTCCATCTCAAAACATCCCTGTTTACACGGGCAAACTAAATATTCTATGGCCTGCTTGTTTAAGGCCGTATTGTTATATTGTGGTTTTACTGCTCCATCTTTTACTGTGTATTGTACTTTGCTCTTTTAACTGTTTATTCTTTGGCCCCTGTTATTGCCAAATTGTTTTAATTGACTACTGAACTGCACTTTGTGACACTGTCTGCGATAAGTGCAAAACAAATACACTTTACTTACTTACTTAGTTTTTGTGCTCACGTACACAGATTTTTCCCTAAAAATGTAACATTTTAGAAATGTGTACATGCTTCCAACCTCGGTGGTAGATTATTAAAACTCAACCCTTTAAAAATATACCATAGATGGGCTCCTGAGCAATATTCTTCTGCACTCACAGAGGTTAAAAGATGGAGGCTTAATGATATCAACATTGGGAGCCATGTGATGTTGTTTAATGTGCTGGAAGAGGCACCATTGTTGTGTTTATAATATAAAAAAAATCATGTTCCTGTCAAACCGGTTTTGTATGCATCGTCTATGAAACAGCAGGAAGATCATACAGCTGACATTACTTCTTATTCATGTCAACGCTCTCCAGATTGAGGGGCTTTCTGGTAATTTACCGCTAATTGTTATGTGTACGTGTGGGGGGCCGTCTGCACACTTAACCTGTGCAGCTGCGTGGGGCCCCACTCAGTCGACTGTGAGGGAAGCTTCAGTTAGCATTGTCACTTCCAGCTGTTGCCTTTTCTCACCGGAATTCAACAAGCCGACAGATGTCCATCAACGTGATGCAGGCAGTAAAAATATTTTTTTTACAAAGTTTGGGGAAATGACAAATAAGAAAACCCGGTACTGCATGCAAATCCCCCTCTGTAGAGTCATTTGCTTCTGGCTTCCATCAAATGTGCTGTGCTTACTAAATATTTAAAAAAATGCCCCCAAATTGCAGGCGAGACATCATGTCGGCTGTGACACGATCCCACGCGTAAAATAAAGTGGAGTGCTGGTGGCACGGGACTCCTGCTTTGGGCCCGCGCTCCATCCTCGGGCCATCCGCCGTAATCATCCTGTGTGTTGATTGACAGATGTAAAATGGCTGCTTGAAACCTGACAGCCTGTTAATTGGCAGATGGTTGATTGGCTACATTTAATTGGCTTCTGCTAACTGACTGTTGTCGCCCATCTGTGCACCAACATTACCCGCAATGCTAGCTTTGTGACAGCACTTCACTTAACCATCCCTCCCTTCCCATAAGCCCATTAAAATTGAAACTGTTGGCAACACGAGATCACTCGACCACGTTAGAAAAAAACGTCCTGGCATTAGCATTCATCTGGTTTCCATTTTTATTTATTTGTTCTCCATAACAGACACCTCCATGGCCTCAGGTTAAAGACGTTTCAGTTCTCCACCTGCGTAGCGCCGTCTCTGCCTTGGGACCATTCGATGAAGTCATTACCATAACCCTCATCATCATCAGATTTTCCCACATTGGTGACCTGCTTTGAATGTCAGGTGCAAAGGCAGACATCTTCCCCCACACACATTGACATCCCAGTGGAAACCTCCATTGTTCCTTCATTTGTTAATCCACACATTGTGTCCTGGAAATCGTTTCTGATTTCAGTTCTTCATCTCGAGCCTCGCGTTTATTTAAACTGCCTGATGAAGGAATCTCACTCCGTGGAAGCGGCTGCAGAGGCCGACGTCGGCGGGTCACACTGCACTCCGGTTGTTGGTTTAACCTTTTTACTGATGAGGTCCCCTCCCTCACAGCAGCAAGTCGGGTTGCTCGCTCATTGCGGGCTGAACACAAAACTTGAAGGCATAAGACGATGTTTTGACATGATTTTTTTTGTTCTCCAGTCGTGTGTGTGTGTTTAAGATCTGCTAAAAGCTGCACTAATCCGTATTTGAGTGTCACCAATCAACCCTGTATCACAAAAATTACGTTCCCCCAGACCTAAAATGCAATTTGCAGTTACGTTTGACTGAAACGTATTTCTCTCCAAATTACGTTTGACTGAAACGTATTTCTCTCCAGATTACGTTTGTATTTGACGTATTATAATAACAAATACGTCTCTGATCAACGATCTTTGCCGCTTGTTATCTCTCTTTCTACAATGCTGTTATGAAATGTAAAAGCGTCCTCTAGTCTTATTTATTATTATGTTATATATGTTGTTTTTCTGACAGCAATAAGCGTTGTCGGATCATATGAATTGGCGTGAAGACTTGCTGGTGGTGACTCTCCTTTATTTTATTTTTTTAGGTGACAATACATTAATTAAAACTCGTAAACTATCACCACCTCATCACCACCTTAACAGAGTCAGTCCCATACGGGTCAAATCAACTATTAAACTTGTTATAAAATGCGCATCTGTCCGTAATCTATACCATAAAGTTCCCATTTTAACCAACAAAAAGTGCGCTTCCTTGTTACCTTTCAAAATAAAAGTCCGATTTGTCTGTTAAGCGGAAGTAGTATAAAACGTCTATATTTATTCAAACAATACAATATAAAAGGCATACATCAAAATCAATAAGGAAAATGCTGAACAGTCAAACAACTCAAAACAATAAACCCTTCATGGGGTTATTTACAGGGCGTGTTTACTTCTCATCAAACAAAAAGAGCAGGTATCGGGAAAAATCTGGGAAATAATTTGGGAATTGTTAATAAAACATGATTTACCCTTCAACTTCCACTGATATGCATGCAAACCAATACATCGCTCACACACACACACACACACACACACTGACAGAAACACATAGACACTCACATACGACACACACACACACAGGCAGAGACACACATACTCACACACACAGACACACACTACACACACACTCTTACACACACACACACACAGACAGACACACACACACAGAATGACAGACACACACACACACACACACAGAATGACAGACACACAGACACACACTCTCACACACAGACACACACTCAGACACACACATACAGACACTCACATACATACAAACACAGGCAGAATCACACACACACCCACACACACCCACACACACAAATACACACGCACACACACGCATACTCTGCAGACTGACCTTTGACCTCCCAATTGTCTCTCAGATATAACCCTTCTGCTATATATTAAATATATTATATTTACCTAACTATAATACTTTGAGGTCATGAGGGGAATCCCCTCCAAAAGATTCACAAGAGAAAATTGTCACCGTGCCAATAACCCTTGTACGATCCTTAAAACCAGTCCTTTAGTTAATTTTGCACACTTTCAATCAACTTAAAGATCTGGATTCTTTTCAGATTCAAAGAGGGGCCTCTGAATATGAATACCCTACAGTTTTGGACCGATAGCTCTGAGCTAAGGGCCCCAAAAACAGGTCCAACGGGTCAAATTGGGTAAACATGTCAGAGCTTAGCTTTCTTTTCCAGGTTGTAGCCACTCCCAAATGGGGTAGAATACAATTGAAATTGTTCATATAGTACAAACATTTGAGGAGTTGTTAACCTTGAAGGAAGGAATTTTTTTTTTCCGGGTTTTAAACCTTCCCAAGCAGGGATGCTAAGTGCTATATGTGGCCAGCCTACATGGTTGGGACCCATTTGGGAGGGGCTACAACCTGCAAAAGAAAGCTAAGCTCTGACATGTTTAGAAAAAAAAGAGCTAAAATCAGCCCAAACTCACAACAGGGTCTCAGATTTGTTAAACCACACACCCTCTTCAAGTCCTGGATTTCAGACAGCCAATTAACTCTTGTGGGTGTTTCACCCCATCACCTCATTGTAGGCTCTGTCCTGAGTGTCTGTGTTCAATTTGGGATTTCCAGGACTAATATCTAGGAGATTATGGCCATTTTTGCACTTGTCAAAAAATATGCAAATTTAAGAGATTAAGGCCCAATTTGACCCTTTAGACCTGTTTTTGGGGCCCTTAGCTCAGTGCTATCGGTCCAAAACTGTAAGGTATATCATATTCAGATGCCCTTCTTTGAATCTGAAAAGAATCCAGATCTTTAAGTTGATTGAAAGTGTGCAAAATTAACTAAAAGACTGGTTTTAAGGATCGTATAAGGGTTATTGGCACGGTGACAATTTTCTCTTGTGAATCTTTTGAGGATTCCCACGACCTCAATGTCTTATATTTAGGTAAATATAATATATTTAATATAAAGCAGAAGGGTTATATCTGAGAGACAATTGGGAGGTCAAAGGTCAGTCTGCAGAGTATGCGTGTGTGTCTGTATTGTGTGTGTGTGTGTGTGATTCTGCCTGTGTTTGTATGTATGTGAGTGTCTGTATGTGTGTCTGTGTGTGTGTCTGTGTGTGAGTGTGACTATGTGTGTCTCTCATTCCGTGAGTCCGTGTCTGTCTCTGTGTGTGTCTGTCATTCTGTGTGTGTGAGTGTGTCTGTCTGTGTGTGTGTGTGTGTAAGAGAGAGTGTGTGTGTCTGTGTGTGAGTATGTGTGTCTCTGCCTGTGTGTGTGTGTGTACGTATGTGAGTGTCTATGTGTTTCTGTCAGTGTGTGTGTGTGTGTGTGAAGCGATGTATTAGTTTGCATGCATATCAGTGGAAGTTGAAGGGTAAATCATGTTTTATTAACAATTCCCAAATTATTTCCCAGATTTTTCCAGATACCTGCTCTTTTGTTTGATGAGAAGTAAACACGCCTGTAAATAACCCCATGAAGGGTTTATTGTTTTGAGTTGTTTGACTGTTCAGCATTTTCCTTATTGATTTTGATGTATGCCTTTTATATTGTATTGTTTGAATAAATATAGACGTTTTATACTACTTCCGCTTAACAGACAAATCGGACTTTATTTTGAAAGGTAACAAGGAAGCGCACTTTTTAGGTTAAAATGCGAACTTTATGGTATAGATTACGGACAGATGCGCATTTTATAACAAGTTTAATAGTTGATTTGACCCGTATGGGACTGACTCTGTTAAGGTGGTGATGAGGTGGTGATAGTTTACGAGTTTTAATTAATGTATTGTCACCCAAAAAGAAAATAAAGGAGAGTCACCAGCAGTAAGTCTTCACGCCAATTCATATGATCCGACAACGCTTATTGCTGTCAGAATACGCAGGCGAAACAACATATATAACATAATAATAAATAAGACTAGAGGACGCTTTTTACAATTCATAACAGCATTGTAGAAAAGAGAGATAACAAACGGCAAAGATACGTTGATCAGAGACGTATTTGTTATTATAATACGTCAAATACAAACGTAATCTGGAGAGAAATACGTTTCAGTCAAACGTAATTTGGAGAGAAATACATTTCAGTCAAACGTAACTGCAAATTGCATTTTAGGTCTGGGGGAACGTAATTTTTGTGATACAGGGTTGCACCAATGAGTCAAATAACCACATGTCATATGCAACGTGTGACATCCTTCTCCACAAATTTACAGAGCATTTTAGTGCCAACTTATTGGTTGGGTTTTTACATCCTGCTGCTTCATGTTTCGACTCATATTTATTCCCCCTTTTCATCTGGTAAACCCACTTCAAGTTCCCCAGGTTCTGGAAATGCAAAAACAAATTAACCAACTAGCTTGCGAATATAAAGCGACAATTCTATTATATTTAAATATGTATGTTTCCTTCATTGTGGACAGCAGACCAATGCTAAAACAAGATTGAATATTGGGCTTCCAATTATGTGGACAGAAAAGGCTTATTGTTCTATGTTCATACAGATACAGAAGAACATTCCAGATACAGGAGATCATTCCAGATACAGGAGATCATTCCAGATACTGAAGAACATTCCAGATACAGGAGAACATCCTTGATACAGGAGACCATTACAGATACAGGAGATCATTCCAGATACTGAAGAACATTCCAGATACAGGAGATCATTCCAGATACTGAAGAACATTCCAGATACAGGAGATCATTCCAGATACTGAAGAACATTCTAGATACAGGAGAACATTCTAAATACAGGAGAACATTCCAGATACAGGAGACCATTCCAGATACAGGAGACCATTCCAGATACAGGAGAACATTCCAGATACTGAAGAACATTCCAGATACAGGAGATCATTCCAGATACTGAAGAACATTCCAGATACAGGAGATCATTCCAGATACTGAAGAACATTCTAGATACAGGAGAACATTCTAAATACAGGAGAACATTCCAGATACAGGAGAACATTCCAGAAACAGGAGATCATTCCTGCCCACTGCAACAAGTCTGTATAATAAATCACCTCTGGCCAGATCCTCCTCAAATTGAACATCAATGAATCTTGCACCGCTTTCACTTCATACTTTAGATACACTCTATACACTTTCATTTTTATGTAATTTTACATTTTCATTTCCTTTTATTATTTAACTTCTTAAATACAATATGCCCTGCTATTTTATTTTGTTGTATTATATATTTGTAAACATGTTTGTTGCTGCTTCACGAAAGTTCCCCCTGAGGATGAACAAAGTAATATCTCATCTAATCTAAAGTTATTGTGCTTTCTTTTTAACCAGTCGGAGAGGAATGTTATTGAATGTTAAATTATTATGTTTTAAACACGATTGAATCTGAAACAGCAGTCCAAGAATTGGGACCAAAATTGACTTTCCTGAAGGGAAAAACTCCGGTACCGCCGAGCAGATCATTAAAGATGAAACACCGGGCAGCTCGCTCAATGGGAGGCAGAAACATCTGTTTCCCCCTGCAGCCCATTGTTGTAATTACAGCGTTGTTTCCTGAGCATCTTTGTTCTTGACTTACAAACACATTTGTTTCAAAGTAAAAATCTCCTAGTGCTCACTAATATGTCTTTTCATCTCATTTCCAGTCCCTTCTTTTTGTATTTTCTTTTTTCTTCTTTCATATTTGGTCAAAATGCTACGTAAATACTTAATCGTCGTCGTGGAGCTATGAACTCACCCACCGAGTGCTGCTGCTTGCTGCTCTTTAACTCCCCCAGTCTTGCACTTAGAGGCGTTCTTCATAACACAGGGTAAAAAGTTGGATGTGCAGCATTGAAATGTGAGATGAAGACCAGAACCTTTGGAGCCGTTTTGGACTATTGTGTCGTGAAGCTATGACTAACTGCTCATTTTACTCGTGGGCAAATTGGGACGGTTAAAAAGTAAAATCATTTAACGTATTGCCTCTTGCAACAAAATCCGTTTCGTAATAAATGTGTAATTTTATAATAAGTAAATGAATGTGGGCGAACATGCTGTACATGACCCCATCCTGACTTGTCTGGGCCGTACATGTGTTCGTCAATGTGCGTGCCCGTAGGCACGCTCGTCTGTGAGTAATGCCTCGCATCACATCAGGTGTGCTTGAAGCATATTTTCAGTTGGAGATAAATCATCTGAGTCCTCGCTGACATCAAAACCCCTCTAGCAGTCATCAGCAGTGGTCTCCAACAAATGCGAACAGGCAGCGAGACGGCCACGACGACTTGAATCACCGCAGCCGACGTCTTACTTTGTGTGTGTGGAGCAGGTATCTGGAATGTCGTGGGAAAGAGATACGGAGATGGAGGAGGAAAAATGAAGGCAGAGAGGAGAGACAGGCAGAACATCCAAGGCAAGGAGAAAACAGACTGGACGAACTATTCACACAATCTGATACTCATTGATTGTGTTGTAACTCTGTAACGCTGTTCATCTGGTCACATGACATCTATTGTTCATCTGGTCACATGACATCTATCCTTTTGTCCATCCTGGAGAGGGATCCTCCTCTGTTCCCCTCCTGAAGGTTTCTTCCCTTTTTTCTCCCTGAAAGAGTTTTTTTCTATATCTTGGGAGTTGTTCCTGATGCGAAGTGAGGTCAAAGGTCAGGGATGTCGTATGTGTACAGATTGTAAAGCCCTCTGAGGCACATTTATCATTTTTGATATTGGGCTATACAAAATGAACTGAACTGAATTGGACAAATGTGTGTTTTCTTTTTGTTCAGTCCGATGTTTTAGGAACACTGAACGTCTCAAACGTGAATCCTTTCGCAAACCAATATTTAAACTTATTTATTGCATATATATATATGTATATGTACATGTGTGTGTGTATATATATATATATATATTTAATCTTACTCTGCAGACTTCTATAGAACTCACACGTGTATGTGTGTGTGTATACATATACACATATATATATATAATCTTACTCTGCGGACTTCTGTAGAACTCTCTGATCACAGAATAATGAACATTAGAAATACAATGACTTTAATGTTGTAGCCTACTACACCAAACAAGGGAGAATCTTTAGAGTATTTTATTGAAATAGTGTGGTTAAGAATACTGACCGTGACACTAAAAAATACAGTTGAATATCTATGCGTATCTAGAAAACCTGGCCGATTAACCATAGCACCTATTTAATGATAATAGCTTCACGACAACATAAGTGAAATCATATTGAGTGTAGACTGTAATGAATACACCTGATAACAACAACGAGCTGCCGTTAAATCACATCTGACGATTAAATATTGCCTCAAAATCCTGTCAACAGCCGTCTGTTGACACGCTGCTGCTGAGCTAACGTTAGCCGTCTTCGTAGTCGCTCCGGCTCACGCTGTCTGACTGATTGTGTGGATAACCCAATGACGGTGAAGAAGATCGATAGATGTGGTGTGCCCTGATGTGTATCCTGATTCACTGTCTTTTAAGGGTCATGTGACAATCAGCACTTCACTGCGATCGAGTCGCGATCAACAAGGCTGTAAAGCGCTTTCCTGTTTTCCCTTTTCACCCGTTAAATTCAACAAGAACCGGCTCCGGTTCCGGCCATCGAATATGCCGTATCCCAAAGACAAACCTTTCCATGTCCCTTTTCTATAAATATGGCAGATACTCAAAGGAAATTCATTCATATTCCACCGGCTTATCTGCTAGAGCATGAGGAATATGTCGGGCAGCACACCCGCCCTACATGAAGATCTGCCACAGTAAAACCAAAGTCGGTGCCAAGGAGCAGTCTAAAGTAATTACCGCAGGATTTGTCCCTTTTAATCCACTGTAGGCTTTAACTGCTGCTAACCATTCAACGGTGTACACATGCCACCTTCTCTTAGCAGAGGACGCAGTCTAGCTTTGAACTACATGCAAAAAATACAAAGCAGTCGCTTTAGTGCTAAAATGTAAATTACATTATATTAGCATTGACGTCCCCTTTAGACCCACATTGAATGAATACACAACACATTGAAGTTGGAATTTGACGCCGCATAAGGTCTTGAATTAATTCCTTACCCAAACCGTTCACACGTTTTGCAACTGTAAAAGTTTGCCGTGTTCTGGGGAGTTGTCTGGATTTAAAAGGCTCAGAAATGTCCAAACCCACGTGAACCGGAACTGCTCCATAACTGCTCCTAAGCTTCTGGTTGAGAAGGCAACGCACAAGGTGATGATTCACAGGTTGCCGGCTGAGCACAAAACATATTACAGTAACAAGACATGTTATATGTTCTTCATTCAAAGAGTCAATTCATCAGGATGCCCAGAGCTCTCTGCGGCTCAGGCTGCCGGTATCTTCCAGTCGGGCTGGAGGTTCTCAGTGGGGTAGTTTTGGAGGATATTGAAATTCATAACCCCTGAAACACAAATAAAAAATGGAAATGGGTTTCTGTGAGCAAGTGGTCCAATTCAATCCCCCGTATCTTAGTTTTGGTTGGAGTGGCCTCAATCTAAATCCAATTGACAGTGGTGTAATTGGGTAACTAGTTCATATCAGAAGAACCTGTGTAAGTATAACATTTCATTTCTTCAGTGAAATGTTTAACTGTGGTTAATTAAACTGAAAGGGAGAAAAGGAATATGATGATGGGGAGAATTCAAAGTGGCTGCTGAGCTCTACTAAAGCTGTATGACTCAGTGCTTTACGAATGACAAGGGTTCGCTATACAGGAATGCTCTATTACTTTTGATGGGGGTTTTCAAAGGGATTATTCATTCAATAATAAATCCAACTGGCCCTAAAGAACTATCATCTATTGATCTTTTACCTAGCCACCGAGCCAGAACGTATATCATCAATTCAGCCATGATTATGATCCATCCAAGCAGCCATCTCTTTTCATTATTATTCCCCCAGCCCTCCATCCAACCAGCCATGTATCATCCATCTATCCATTATCATTCATCCACTCATGCATCTATCTATCAGTCATCCATCAAGCCATGCATCTATCCACAATACATCCATCCAGCCATGCATCTATCCACAAGTCATCCATCATTGTCATTCTTCAAGACATTTATCTATATATTAACAATCCAGCCATCCATTCAACATTCATCCAGCTCTCAATATATACAGCCATACATGGATGCATACATCATCACTTCCATCAAAACAACCCTTGGCCAGTGTCCTGGGCCCCGTCGAAAGATAATAGCCACTGGTCCGAACCATCTTTGCTGGAAGAAGCCCTGAGTCCATAACACCGATGTGTAAACAGGTTTAACTAACGCTGCAATCCCTAATCATTTCCTTGCATAAGTATTCTGTGGATTGCTCCGGCGCCGTAATGCTAATCTGTTGTCCTTGATTTGAACCGCAATACATCGAGAGAGCCAGGGGGGAGGGGCTAGAGGACAGAGGGTCACACAGACACAGGGAGAAGATGATGAATGTGTATGTATGAATGCAAACAACACCAATGAAGGCATTCATTCCTCAGACTGTGAAGATGAGATAATCTTTCTGTGTCCACTCCCCCTCTCCACTCATCCCTCTTTCCATCTCTGTCCTCAACATCAATTTATTTCTAATCGATCTGCTTCATGACCATGACGGTTACAAAAACAAACTTGACCGAAAGCTTCGACACAAGAATGTTCAGCATTTCTGGGCCATAAATTGCATCCTGTCTTCGGTGTAGACCTCTCAATCCCTCCAAACACACATCCACACACACACACACACACACACATGCTCATCAGACAGTCAATCTCCTTCTGAGATAGGAAGATTGTTCTATAGTAGCGTAGAGGACTTTTTAATGTAAGAGGTGGGGCCTGCCAGCAGATTAAAGTAATATCAAACAATGGCCTCATCTCCTCCAGGTGTCCTTCATTGTGAATCAGACACGCCGACACATGTTAATGTTTTATATCGCTTTTTCTCTGAATATTTCTTTGATTTCTTAACATCATCTATGCTGACATGTGTTTATGTTTTTTAAAATTTAATTTCTATGACTATATTGAATAGGCATATGCGTACAGTCTAGCCGACACAACAATACGATGCATTGTCATTGTTGAACGTCAAAATTCCAAATGTGTCATCTTTTATATGCAGCTACAGTTGCCATAGTTCTCCCAGCTGCAGAAACATTTAATTATAGTGGCGTCTGTTTTTTTAACGCACGACTCCCCAAATGCCTCAGAAGTCATAAATGTGAAAACAGGTTTGCTATCGGTTCAGATTTTGCACAAACTGACTTTGCCCCATTTAAATGAATCAATTTTGCTGCAATTTGTTTTAAATATCCCAAAAGAATACCTCCGTGGTGTGTGTACAATCTGAGAGTTACTGTAATCATGGTGCCCTCCCAATGCAAACACACTGCAAGAACCAGGGGACGACGCCCACAGGCCTCGGATACAAATAGTAGCCCCTTGTCTAAGTTAGCCACGTTAAGTTGCCACTACATTGAGCCCCGCCTGAAGAAGCCAAACGCCTCCTTTTAAAACACAAAAATCTAGATTTTCCGGATTCAACCGTTCACATCAAATGTCATATACCGTCTCTTGGAGGGTGGGGGAAATCTTTGAATGACTAAAGTCAGATCAATGCAGGGAAAATCAATTTGAAGCGCTCTTCCTTGTTGAATTCCAGTTTTGATTCCTATCTCTTTATTTATTTCTTCTATAGTTCGGTATGCGTGTACGAGCCAGAACGGAGTCCTAGCCCACTGTTTGGACAGCAACTTCCTCCATCGCTGTAGCCTCACATGAAGATAAACACAAGCAGTCTCTTTTCAGACTCGTGGCCTCAATTCCCTCCGTCGCTCTCCATTTGGTTGTTAGTCAGTGTGTGCGAGTGTGTGTGTGTGTGTTATTCAGTTGCTGTGCTCGGCCCTGCATGGCGAGGCACATCTAAAATGCAATATAAACAACCCGCTCATCCTCTTCCCCGCCGCCACCTCTTCTGTTTTCTCGTTCTCTCTCTGCTGGTCTCTCCCTCTCTTTGTTTTCATCTGGCTCGTACTCCTCCTGACGTTTCGTCACACCAGGTCTGCCTCTTCCACAGAGCTGTCCTGCTTCTACGGGCGCTTTGAGCACTATGTGTGTGTGTGTGTGTGTGTGTGTGTGTGTGTCCCATCAACCGGCACCTAGGCCCGTCTCCAACACCTGACTGCAGTCCTGTTCATCAGACCCATCCTGTGAAATAGACTTCCTTCTCCCTCATCTCCAGAGGACTTCGTCAGCTCATTGGTAGTGTGACTCTCGAGTCCATTAAACGAGGAAAGAGGGTATTTGTGATTTACTCGCTCTTGACTTTATGACTAACCTCCGTTTCCTGTGCCTGCACTGCAGCTCGGCCACTACCCATGACGCCTCCACGCCTCCCGGCCCATGTTCTCCTCGGGCTCTGCCAGACCACCAGCAAACTCAGAAAAATTACATTACATTACAATGTAATTACAATGTAATTACAACATTACAATGAATAACATCCATTTCTTCCATGTCTGCGCTTCAGGTCCAGCCTAACACCAAGCCAAACAGTTTATTATGCTGGAGAGGCTGTTAGAACAATGTCCAAACAATATGGGACACTTTATGAATCAGAAGAAACCACTAGAGAAGGAATAATAATATTGAGTTTTAGTTGTTTTGCCGGTTTCAGTGGCACGGCCACTTCCAGTTGTGAAAATTGGAATAGTTGGCACTTTATTCATAACCGAAAATATGTGCAAGTCAAGATATATTGTTTCTGTCTGTTCAAATAAATGTCATGAAATACGTATTGAGTCCATCCAGAAACACATTCACACATATAGGATGTGTTTCCAGACATACAGAACGCCCCCGAGCAGATTATTTATTGGATTGTGTGACCTTGAAATGCGAAACTCCAGTGTGTAGTTCATAAATCCAACATACGATCAAGTTTGTTCACAAGGAGAACAATTGTGTACTCACTAAATCAAACTGAGAATTCAATGTGTAGTAACTCTGTAATGATTCCTTCTGGTCACATGACATCTGTCCATCCGTCCATCCTGGAGAGGGATCCTCCTCTGTTGCTCTCCTGAGGGTTTCTTCACTTTTCCCTGTGAAAGGGTTTTTTCTATTTCTTGGGAGTTTTTCCTGATCCGATGTGAGGTCAAAGGTCAGGGATGTCGAATGTGTACAGATTGTAAAGCCCTCTGGGGCAAATTTGTAATTTGTGATATTGGGCTGTACAAAATAGACTGAATTTAATTTAATTGAAATTAAGTGTGTGTGTGTGTGTGTGTGTGTGTGTGTGCTCTGCAAAGCAATGTGAACACAACGAGCAGATATCCATCATCGGGTGTGTAATCTTGAATCTCTCCTCAATGCGCCGCATCCTCAGCCTCCCTCCTGGTTATCCGTGTCGCATTGCTCTCACCTGTCACACACACACACACACCTACACACACACACACACACACATATGTACAATCTTTACAAACGCAGAAGATGGCAAAGAAGCAAAATCCCAATCATGACTATCTCCTCTCTCTCTGTCACATGCATCAAAAGCGACATGTGGATTGTGTTGGGGAAACTTTTTTCCCTTACCAAAGCAACTTTTCAAGAAACCCAAAAAGTAAAAAAAATAAAAATACAATATGGTTTATAGCGAGACCACCCTGAATGAAGGTTTTCATGAGCCTCGTGGGCTCCTTTCATCACGGAGAGGGATCACACCGGCCTTCAGTAGACGCTTGAAATGCGAGCGGAGCGGCTCCACATTGATCTCCGTATGCAAAGTGTGACTTCACACACACACACACACACACACAGCGGACCGGCTCAATTAAACGAGCGATGTAGTTTCGCTGGCAGGTTATCAGGAAGAGGAAAAAGAGCTCGTATAGCCACTGATAAAGTCTCGGGAGGTCTCAGGGCGGGAAGATGAAGCGGCCTTAATCCGAAGCGGGAGGGATTACGGATGCCACAGATATTCCCGCTGAGTCGTTGGACGGAGAGAGACGGAGGGGCATCGTTTTAAAAGACGGCGGCGCACAAATTTTACACGACAAGGTAAGTGTACTTATAATGAGGACCAGGGTGGTTTGAGTTCAAAGACACCACCAGCTGGCGGGCTGTCAAAGAGGAGGACGGTCGTCGCTAACATCCAATCATTACACTGTTAAAAAAGAAGAAAAAAGAAGCTGTGCTCCCCGCAGTAAACAGCCGATGCTCACCATCAGTCACCGGGAGCCGTCGGGCTGCAGCTGATTTCCGTGCCCCGGCCTCGAGATGTTCAGGATCCTTAACGCAGTTGATGTTAAAAAAGGTAAATTAGCGATCGGAGCATCGTGGGGAGGGGCAGGTGGTGTGTGTTTTGGATCTCAGTAGGCAAAAGAGTCATTTGTATCCATAAAACCACGCGGCTGAGATCAAAGTCATTCGCCCCGTCACCCACAACCGATTCCCACACCCATCGTCAGACATACCCGGCCCGGTCCGAGGCATCCAGCTTCACAACGATGACGCTCTTTGTTCCCCGCCGTCAGTTCATCTCCGAGCGTCCCAGCGACGGCGTATCCACAGTCCACTCTTCTGCATCGGTTATCATCGCAGCTGTGCGGCTTTCAGTGGGGGGGGGGGGGCACTTATGTTGCCGCGGTGCAGTTTCATGATCGGTTCACGAGGGTCAGCGATCATAATATGATCCGCCCCAGGATGAGACTCGTAATAACCGGGAGGTAGTCGGTGGGTTTGAGGGAAGGTAAGTCATAAACAATGTTCTGCATCTGTACATTTAAATATAAATAATTGACGCCCCCAAGGCTGGAAAATAGTCATCTTTAATTATAGGTAAGGTAATTACATTACAGACTCAGTGGTAACTTCACTCCATAGACATTGTGGGAAATACTAAAGGGCACCACGCACAAGAATATTGTCACGTCATGTTTTCAGAGCTAAAAAAAAAAAGGTCAGTTTGCACATGTGCAGTTCGGATCGGGGCGTGATGCGTGACATGTTTAGTTGTTCCTGTGTGGCATGAATGAGCTGGAAAAGATAGTCCTGCTAAGAGGTGATCGCAGTTGCCAGTTGAATTCTGCAGCGAGCGGAGTGGAGATCTTCAGTCACACACACACACACACACAGGCTCTCTCATCAGCTCCCCTCCTTGCCTCTGCTGTGGTGCGTTTGAAGTCGACTCGTTGGAAATCGTTTTGAATCGGCTCTCGTCGTCCCCGATATCAAAGACCCATATTCCCTTGAATATGTTGTTGATGTCGACTGTCGCGCGGCGCTTTCACAGTTCTCTTTTTGTCTGAAAAGAAATTAGATAAATCACAGTCTGTAAAAGCTCTGAGAGCGACACAGCTCCCCGTTCCGCTGTTTTGATTGGTGAAGAAGCGCCGTGAGTTATGGGATGGATTGCATGCGTTCAGCCGCTCACGGGGAGCGTATTTCACAAAATCTGTGGCAAAAAGGTGTGTCACAAACTGTGTGAAAGAATAAAAGGTATGCCTATTTGATAAAAAAGAGGGGATGAAAAGAAGGGGGATGGTTCTAAAACCATCACCGAAGAATTTGTTCAATTTGAAGACGTCGGCGTGGGCTCGGAGGAAACTCTATGGGGCTTTTTTTTCTTCTTTCTTACAGACCTAATCATTATCTGTGTGTGTGAGTCATTCTTATTTTTGTTGGTCACAGTTATTGTTGCTTATGTGCCGTCTCCTGAGACTCCGTCCACCACTGCAGCTGAGGACGGGAGGAAGGTGCACGGGCTTAAACTTCCCTTCACGGGAGGTGGGGGGGGGGGGGGGGATTGCCGCTGTGAAATAAAGCAACTTTAAATGTCAACGTCAAACCTATGACGTTTTCACTTGAAGGGGTTTTCCCTCCGTTTGCATCACAGACCGAATGGATTCACCTAAAACACGTCCATGTCATATTTTTTTATTTAAAATGTTGCACATCTCCCAGAATTCTTTGCGCTTGTGCAGCCGGGAAAGTATGAAACATCTGTCTGGATTTTGAACGCACACATGAGCACTGATGAAACCTGGGGTCTCTCTCAAGGCCAGACACCAGAGAAGGACGTCTCAAACGTGTGATGTCATCAGGTGTAATAAAGTCTGGAGCTCCTCCATGTGTGAGGAACGGGAGGCTGATTTTGAGTTACGCCGGTCGCCGTGGTGACTGTTAAAGTATAGGGGTAACCTAAGCTTGTCTTTAAAGTCTGTTTCTTCCTCTCTTTGGAAGCATCCAGTTGGGTGGAGAGAAGAGAAGAAGCTAGAAGCGCTGATCTTGCTTTCGACTTTGAATTCAAAATAAAAAGCTCAGTTCAACCGCGTTTTAATTTTAAAATATTGGACAATATTGGAGTTTTTGCACTCTAGTTTTTGGATTTGGTAAAGAGTTGTTGAAGTTTGCCAATACTTTAGGACTGTTTTAGACCTTAGGAACACGTTTTTTGTAAGTGAGCCAGAGGCTAATTTTCATTTGCTGTCCCTCGACTTGTTTTTTAAGGCGGCCTGCAATAGCAAAAGGTTTTAGGTTTGCGGCTCCTGCGGCTTGGAATTAGCTGCAGACTGATCTGGTCTACGGGAATCTTTTTAATCTCTTTAGGTGTTTTTAAAAATAGATTAAAAGAGTTGGAGGTCGGTTCATCTGGTTGTCGATGTTTTCTTTGACTTCGGTATGTGCACCTGTGTGAACTGGGTTGTGATGACTTTAGTCTTAGTTTTGGTTTTATTCATGCTGTGATCTAAACTATGATCTTTCTTTATTTTTATGTCGTCTGTCCCTGTTTTATGTTGTATTGTCTGAAGCTTTGTGTAATGTGCTGCTGCTGCTGTCTCGGCCAGGATTCTCTTGTAAAAGAGATTTTTTATCTCAATGAGGCATTTCCTGGTTAACCCTTGTGTTGCCTTAGGGTCATTTTGACCCGAATCAATATTACACCCTCCCCCCGCCTTAGGATTAATTTGACCCCATTCAATGTTTAATGTCGGTGTTCTTTCGGTAGTCAACAAACAAACATAAAGTGCCTCACACTTAAACTTGGAAAACAATATTAATTCTAATAATTTTCTGGAGGTTTTAATTGCTGGCGTCAAATTGAACCAAAAGGGTAAAATATGTTAGTAAATATAAAGGTAACAGGAGGGTGAAACATTGAATCTGGTCAAAATGACCCAAAGGCGGGGGGAGGGTGTAATATTGATTCGGGTCAAAATGACCCTAAGGTAACACAAGGGTTAAATAAATGTAAAATTAAATTACATTTTTTTATTAAAGACAAAATGTCCAATAACATAATGCAACTCAGATTCATCAAAACACAGACAGTAACGTATCGACCAAATGAATTCACATAGAGAAGTGTAGCTATGAGCACATGTATAATCAACACTGAACAGGACACTCCTCAAGGCTACGCTTGAATGTTTTCTACGTGTTTTTTGCTAATAGAGCTTGACCTTCACTATTTGAAATGACACAATCATCCTTTGGAAGCATCATTTTTAAACTGGTCCTAGCTAGTTGCCCTTCAATCTGTTGCGAGTCTGCCGTGTCTATTATTCGTCAATATTCACCACAAAGTACCCAAATACCAAAGTAACGCTCCACCCTCACCCTGAGCACCACATGTTGCCAAACACAGAGATTGTGATGACATCAGCATCTGTGATGAGTTTTCTTTTTTATTATTTTATATTGCAAGGTTTTTTGCTTTCACACACTCCCACTAGAATTATCATAAAATACAGGCTGTGCTTATCCTTTCCAAATATGCTGCAAAAAAACCCACTTACGTGTTCCTCCTGTGCACATGGGGATCTCACAATGGAGGTTCCTAATATTGTGATATATATACTTCCACAAAAGTAAAAGCATCTGAAATCCCTTCCCCCGCTGATGAGTGCTTAGTGTAAACTGTTTTAATACAGCAAAAAAAAGATTACTTTGAGTAACCATGCATTATATAAAAAACAGATCAACTAAGTGAGTGTATTTCATATTTACAGTATGAATAATTGAGCTGAGCTCCTCTTAATGACACGTGGGACCAATGTGCTCCGGCCCAATGCTACTGTTGGTGGTGATAACCGTTAATATCATCGTGAACGATGGGATCGGATCGTCTTCTCTGTATTTTCAGACAATTAGAGACGCATTATTTTTATTATAAGACGTCTCGCTCCAGTTTTTATACTTCTGTAATAACTCCAGGATGCACTTTATGAATCTAGTCCAGTTGTCTTCCACACATCTCGTCCACGTGTTGTTGTAAAGCCCACAGGAGCCATTCTTTGATGAGAGCTGTGTAAATACAGGTTTGACCACATGCCAGGGAGGATTTTCCCCACTCTCCTCTTTATTACTTCTCTTGTTTTCCTCCACGCTTCCCTTTTTTCGCTTCGGTGTGTTTTTGTTGCTGTTGTTTTTTTAGGTTGCCGATTTAAATGCAGGAAAAGCGTTTTTATTGTCCTTATTCTTTGTTCCTCTTCTTGTTCCTCTCGCAGTGGCGGAGCGGCTTTTGTTCCATACATGCTGATTCTCCTCTCATCACGGGCTAGTTTTGCTTTAAAGGAGCTTATAACAGCAGGACTCAATGAATTATGTTCTCTCTCTTCTGTGAGTTCAACCTTTTTCGCTGAGATGTTGCTTCAGCCAAGAAAAGGGATGATGACATTTTTTGGGCTTACTGCTGTGAAGTGCTGTGTGTGTGTTTTATGTGTGTTTATCCCAGAATTAGGCTGCTGCTGCTGGTTCTTCTTCGATAGATAAAATGTCTGAGATGCCCCGAGATGTTCACCAGTTCTTTCCCACTGATTCTGTGACACTCAGGTTTTAGGCTGGAACCATTTTCTTCCTCCTTCATATGAAACCATGATGGGCTTTTATATTTGTAAGAAAGAAAGTAATCCGCAGTTGGAAGCAACCTGTTATGTATTTATTTTACATGCGATTTTGTTTCTTTCGTTGCAATGCGCCGATTGACCACTGGGGCGAAAGTGGCAGCGTGGCTGACTCGAGGGACCACTTTAAACTCGCGAGACCAGGGTCACATGACCAGAGCTGGCACGTTTACAGTTTCCCAGCCACGACTGACTGACAGTGAGCTGTTATGACGTTTGTATATCTGTTGTTTCATTAGGTTTTATGAAGAATAATCAATATTTTAAATTATACACACAATCTTAAGGAACTGAGTAATATCCTTCCAGAGTTGGTATATTTCTCTGGGGGAAATAACATTTAAATAAAGCAACATACAACACAAAATGAGGGATGAAATCTGAAAGAATAAATTAAAAGTACACGTATAACTATATTTCATCTAGATGTTTCCCTTTAAAACTTTCATCGGCCATGGGGACAATCGGAGAGTCATGGATCATGGCAGCCTGCACACAATCTAGTGGTATTAAGTACACACTGACTTATCCACCAGAGTCCATCTGTGGCGGATGGCAGCAGCAAAAGTTCTGCTCGCATTAACACCCGACGTCATGGACGACGAGCGACACATTACACACAGAGACGTCAGTAGTTTATTGTAAATTCAGTCGAGGCTTCGTCTGTGATTACAGGTATCTAATCTGAGAAGAGTCAAACGCCACAGCCTTCAGGAGGGTTGTTCTTTTAGCCTCTCCTCTCGCTGCAGCCCCGGAAGAGCTCAGACCCAGAGACCTCTCGTCGGTCTAAGTGTCCCTCTCCTCCCAAATTATGATTATTTACAGGAGATGCACTTAACCCTCCTGTTACCTTCGGGTCAATTTGACCCCATTCAATGTTTAATGTCGGTGTTCTTTCAGGTCAATTTGACCCCAGGCTGTTTTTCACTGTCAAACATATAAGAAATATCAACTTTTTATATATTTAAAGGGTTATTTAGGTAGTCAACAAACAAACATAAAGTACCTCACACTTAAACTTGGGAAACAATATTAATTCTAATAATTTTCTGGAGGTTTTAATTGCTGGGGTCAAATTGACCCCAGGGGTAAAATATGTCAGTAAATATAAAGCTAACAGGAGGGTTAAACATTGAATGGGGTCAAATTGACCCGAAGGTAACAGGAGGGTTAAGTTGAGTTAAGTGCATCAGTCGTAGTTGTAAAAATAACCCTGCATTCATATATGATGACAATATTGAAAATGCCTCTACCTTCTTTCCTGTCTGAATCATTCTTTCATCGCTTTATTGGCATAAATATAAAATGTTTTGTTTCCATTTGACTCTTTTTGTTGCTCTAGTCTACACGTAGCCGACTGCAATTCCCTGTTGACAAAAGCTGCAAAGGTATAAAGCCATTAGCAGTCCTACCCTGTGTCTTTGTGAGTGTGTGTGTGAGCGCATTTCCAAAGAGTTGAAGGTCAGACAAAGAAGAGGTGAACACATCACACTTGTCAATCCAGAGAGAGAGAGAGAGAGACAGAGAGAGAGATATAGACAGAAACCGAGAGAGAGAGAGGAAGTGGGCACGCGGCTGAGAGACAGGAGAGGACGGGATGCACTGACGGACATTAGGATAACGTAGAGGAGAGATGGGAAACAGTACGGACGATGAATAATTTAAAATGCTCAGAATGTGCTTTGCTGTACGAAGACCTGGATTAAAAACAAAAAAGGGACGTCCCCCACAGGACCCTGCAAACCGTAACCCAGAGTCACGGCTCTGATCTGATGTTTGGGTTTTCTGCCAAAAAATGTCTCCCACGCTGCTTTTAAGAATCCACGTCTCAAATAAACCAGGGTTGATGTGGACAGAGGCGGAGCTCTTAGACCATAAGGTGCCGTTTTATACATGTTTTAAAACTTCTCAATATTTGGACGGTATCTACTTTTATCCCCGTCGGTGACAAGAAATACATTTAATACTCAGAAAATCGAACTTTAGCTCTTCACATCTTCCCGATGACATAATCCTCCTGTCTTGTGCAAATGAGGCTCCGTGAGACTGAATGATAATATAGAGAGGGAGGGAAAAATTATATTGTACAGAGAGAGGGGGAAAAGGCACAGATCACAAATTCATCTGAAGTCCATCAGTCGCGAACACGTGTGGGACCTTCCGCATGTGGATCTGAGCGGGATGTCTCTCTGTCTTGTCGACACCGGACCATAGTCAGCGATGACTCCTTGGGGTGTCACACACACACACACCTATACAGGCAAATACAGATGGAGGTGTGATGAAGATCATGTTGAACACGTCTGTGGGTAGGCTCCGCCTCCTTTAAACACGGGAGCGTTATTCCAGGTGATCCAAGTTAGGGCAGAAGAGTGAGAGGACTCAGCATAAAAAGGCAGAGTGATATAAACATACAAAAAGGTTATGCTTTAAGGGCAAAACAAATATATATATATATATATATATATATATATATGTATATGACTCATAGAGTTTTTGCTTATGCACAAAAACAAACAAGAAAAAGATCACTTTCTTTTCTTGATTTTGAATTCTGAGTTAATTTTGTCATCTTTAATTCCATCCCTGGAATATTAAACACATTAGAGAGAAAAACAAAACATTATGTCAGGATGTCACGCAACACAGGTTTTAAACTGAGCTCAAATACATAGGAGGAGAGAGGCTCATCTCCAAGGTCACCCTGGAAGAGATCTGTACCATTTTTTATTTTCGGCCCGTCACATGCGAGTAGCTTTGAATGAAGAAGCTGCACCTCGTGGGCTACGGCAGCTCAGGGTGTGACACCAAAAATATCAAATGATATTTGTAGCTCCAGGTCAGAAATATCCGCAGAACTGCCGCGAGGCGCCATGATTTTTCAGGATAAGCTCCTTTGAGTGCCCGGGGGCAGAGGGTAACACCCTGATAATACACTGTAAAAAATACAAATTGTACAGTATAAATGATATTATTAATTCTGAAACAGATGAAATATGCAACCCGTGCTTTCCCACTCTCACATAATAAAAATAATAAAAAAATCCATCCACTGTATTATTTGAATAAACCTAGAGTCACTCCTGATTGAGGCAATCGGAAAGCTCCAAATCCTGAATATTGAGCCTTTTATTGAATTTCTTCCTGTTGGAAGGTTGAATGCCAACCAGCAACGAATGCAATCAAGACCAGCAACAGAGCCCAGATAAAGACATCATCGATTGAGCGAGCGCACCTGAGATTGCATCACCCAGAAGCTGTATCGTAATCATTTTACACTTTTGTCCGCGGAGCACAGAGAGTCGTGCGGCGCCTGGCTGAAAGCCCAGACTTCTTTTATCATCTGGATGCACGGCACAATTGAAAGAAGACAACCGCTTCTGAAGGAATGTTGTTCGGACGTCAGTAAAAGTCATCTGGCGTGAATGCCAGCGTCTCAGTTGGAATGCCAGATTAAACTCTGTGTCTGAAGTTGCCGGTGCTACGTCTTTCTGGGCGGATTTTTAATTTGGTCCAGATCCTTATTGACTGTGTTTATGGGCCACCTCCGTGACTCCAATAACAAGCAGCTGATACTTTCCATCTCCGACATTACTCCACTGACAAAGCGTGAAAGATGAAGTCAGGGCCTCTAAAAAAGTGCCAAGGCCTCAAACGGTGGAAGCCTTGGCTTTGCTGCAGATGTCTCACTTCCTGTCGGCCCAAAATCCCGTTCCCACTGTAGACTGCGCCTCACCCGGCTGAGAGGGGTATAGTTTTATGAATGAGCGGATGGCTGGCGGACGGTTCAGTTAAACAAACGTACACATAGGAATCAAAGTGTGAGAGACAGTTGGACCCATCAGGTGTTCCCTTAGTTTGTGAGGTCTTTGTTGAGCTGACTCACCGTTTTCTGGACCCCGATGAAGGCCACAAGCCTTACAATGAAGTTCTGCTGGAGTTTTGACCTCTTTAGATTTTGTGGACCTTGTGTGCTGAGGTCTGAGGGGAGGGGGGGGGGGGGAGAAAGGGACTAACAACGCCACCTGGGGCCATGCACCCCAGGAAATAAAAATGTACAACTAAAATATATAAATTAATTTTAAGGACACAGATTCGTTTTTACCGTTATTAGGCCAGAGGCGTGTTTAGTTTAATTAAAAACGAAGTTTATTACAGAAGTTCAATGATTTGACCTCTTCATCCCATTTTGAGGTTTCTGCTCGAAATGACATACCCAAACTAAAAAGGGTGTAGCTCTGCAACCACAACAGCTATTTGAATAATCTTGGTTTTATAATAAAGGCAACGCATGTGAGCTTTCGTTTTTGTTAAATATTCTTATATATATTATAGTGGTTAAGAGTAAATAAAGATGAAACTTCAATGGAAATAGAAGTTTCAGATCGATTAGAAAAAGAAGCACTTTCAGGATGAATATCTCCTGGATGGATGCTCAGCAAAGGCATAGGTATATGTTTATGTATATATATATATAGGTATATGGTTCTCTAAAATAAGTATTTTCATGAAAGCATAGGTTAGGGCACTTATAAGCTTGATAGCTTCAGCCTTGACCCTTTCGGTCGGCCACTTTCTTCTTTTGTTGAAATTTTGATTTTTGTATAGTATTGCTGATCGAAATAAACTAAACTAAACTAAACTAAAGGCCTCAAATCACCCAGATAATAACACAACTTGTATACAGACTCTCTGCAAAATATGACTCAGGAAAAATGAAGCAGAACAATAGTTGGAGAGTTTTTAGTAAAGAGAATTTAGGCGAGGTCTCTAAAATGTGCATTTGGGCACATTGGAGCACCATCTGTGCCATTTGACTTTTTCATGTACCCCATTTATTTCACTTTTACTTTTGGTGTTCAATACATCCAAATACATCATTCTGTGGTTTTAAAAAAGTAAACCAAAGATTTAAAAAATGATCAAACAAAGTGCACGTGCGCGTAAAGCCGGTTTTTAGATCCGTCACAGAGCAGCTGATGCGCATATATCTCCGCCAGGGAAGGGCGGATTTTAAAGAACGACACGTCTTTCGAATCCCTAGAGCCAATAGAATCGATGAGTATAAAGAAAGACAAGATTGACAGCACTGTGAGCCAATAGGAGACAGAGAGGCGTCGCCATATTTGAAATGTGAAATCCTCTTCGCTGATGATCAATTATCAAAGTATTTGCGTTGTGTCTCGAAAAACAAAGACTTATTGGAGTTATTTTTACACTGACCGATCGTTGACCAGCTGACATGAAGAACAGTCTGGGTTCAGGGCCAACCACTGCGGACCCTGGTCAGCATCGGTAGCTTCATTCACAAACCTTGAACCCATCGGCAAGGGGCTGATATTCCTGGGGCTCCGGTGTAGTCAGCACATGTCAGGGCCGAGACTTTTGGTTTGCATCTCATCGTTAACAGTCCGAGTAGTAACTAGAAAAGTGAGACTGGAGGAGTTTACAAATTAATTTTAAAGTAATGTGAAGTAAATCACCGCCGGACGATAACCGATTGCCGAGTTCGCATTGCGGACGATGCCGTCTCACCTCATTTTCTCTTCACGCGGACCATTGGACCTGCATTCAATGAAGGCCTGCTTAAACGCGATTGGTCAATCCTACTGTGACTGCAATTGTCGATTTTTTGTAATTCCTGTTTGTGTGTATGTATGTGTGTTTATTGAAAGTAGATTTATTTCCCGAGCAGAATAATTACTGCTCCTTTGCTCTTTTTTTCCAGAGCCAGTTTAGATAGCTAGTTTAATTTGAAAAAAGGTCAACTCCTTGAAATGTCCCCAGCTGACATGATATTAAAGAAAAATATCGGCCCAAATCTTTCTCTTGGTTGCCTTCCAAGAAAAAAAACTAGCAAAAGGTCCTATTTTGAATGCAGATATTTTAGAGTACATTTGAAGAATAGGAGCGAGTAGATTTTTATATCATGACAAAAGAAGTACATAAAAGATACACCTTTTATGATAATAATACATACAATTTCTATAGCGCCTTTCATAGTACTCAAAGACGCTTTGATCATGGTCATACAAGATGTTTACATTCCAAATAGCTGATCAAATATATCCACCCACTCCAAGATCTTTATATGGACAATGTCAAAGACACGTGTGAGTGTGTGTGTGTGTGTGTGTGTGTGTGTGCGACAGTTGTCCAGATTTACTTATCTGTCCACAAAAGCAAAGGATGGCTGTCTGCTGAACGAGTTCCACGCGGGGCGCTTAACGTGCGTTTATGTTCTTCTCAGAGTGTGCGACTGTAGCGGGCCGTGAAGATGAAGGACCCATCTGAGTGACTATTGTGTGTTTATGCACGTGTGTGTGTGTGTGTGGGTGTACTCGTTTGTGTGACTCTGCCGCGGTGAGAGATGATGAATGTGTATGACAGGTGTCTCGTGGGTGATGGATGGCTGGTATTTTGCCGGTGCACATGCAGCAGGAGGCCACGGCGTCGATGACTTTCTTCATAAAAAAGCAATATTCTTTGACGGTGTCGGTGTTCAACTCCGGAGACAATTTTAATGCAGAAATGAGGAAAGTTTGAATGACATTTTGCGGGAAAACTGGGTCACAGTAATGTAAATAGTACCAGGATACATACAATTGATCTTTGATCCTATACAATGGAAAGATAGAAAAAACGTATTCTGTGTGCTATTGACTGTGTTCCAAGGTAGAATGTACACACACACTCATGCCGGCACATCAGCAACATCTACAAACTCCTCTGGCATTATGTTCGGACGCCCCAGGGACAGTGTGTCAGCTTTCCACGTGTTTCATGCATTGTGTCTGAGAAAAAGTTCAGAGGAAACGTACAATTTTTTTATGCGTGTCAAGTGTACTTTAGGGTTCGGTTAAAATCAGCTCTATCACACACTCCATCGTTGGGGCTTTGGGGGGCGGACCACCGTATCAATTTCTCGCACCTAATGTGTGCCGACAGTGTATTTTCCTTTTTATTTTTAAAGAAAGCGGCCACAAAAACGTCGAACAATCATATAAAAAATATAGCGATAACCCCCCTATATAAATATCCTCTTCTGCAGGCCTAGGGAATACATATCCTCTGGTCTATGGGAACATGTAGCTGCATCTCAGCACCAGAGCCACATTTATATTACTTATAGTGTTGGCTATTTTGGGGGTATACAGAGAAACCCGGATTCATCACAATAGTGACGATGAACCCTGTCAAGAACAAAAGGACAGGAACCACACCGGTGCATCGCGGTAAACAGACTAACACGGAACGGGATCGAGCGAGAGACACGGAAACCTTTGGGGAACGGGATGCGGTGAAAAGCACAAAGTCAGGGCTGGCAGAGGGAGGAGGAAGTGACAGGCAGAAGTTAGGAGAGGAAAAACAAAAGCATTGGCGGGGAGAGAAAGGGAAAATGAATGGGGAGACATTCAGTGCGGTTACATGATGGTATAATTCGAATCTTGCTTTAGTCGGACTATGCTATCTTTTGGGGGATCAGCTGTTATCCCAATATACATGGCAGTGAGTAATTCGAATCATTGGCCGAAAGCATGTCATATCCGATACGATAGGTGGCGCTGTTTTCATTACAACTCGTGGTGATACAGCCATTTCCGCTTGACCTCTTCACCAACAACAACAACAACAACATCAACATTTCGAGAAAGAACCATGAACTTTAGTATGTTCAACTCCTTCAATACATTAAGCATACATTCTGTCTGCTCTTCGGTCCAGAGATGTGTGGTGGCTCTTGTGTTCTCCATAGCGTTGTTTGCAGCGCCGCCGCTCCCATAACGCGCACGACGCGCTGCGCGTAGGGCACCAAGTCCTGAGGGGGCTCCACAAAATAGGCAACTAATAAAATCCTCATAGTTAGAATAATTATAATGCCGATATTATTTCAGTCTAGAAATATTAGGCGCCTTTTAGGCATGTATATCACAAAACAGGCAGAACAAGAGATATATTTAATCGCTCAGCACCCCCGTTACCACTTCTCGGGTCGCATCGCTCTGCCGTGATGCACGCCGACACATCCGCGCACACAGACCCGATCTCAGGGGGGCATCATGAGGAGTTATGCTTAGGGCACCAACATGGTTAGCAGCGGGACTGGTTATTTGTTTGTTTTCTGCCGGCCAGGTTGCCGGCAGTGACAATTTATCGTCTCTTTCGACTTCCGGGTCACGACATGGGAGGGTGGGACTGGGAGGGAGGGAGGAGGGCGGCGGGATCTCGAGCATGCGCAAAGACGCAAAGTCCAGTTCCGAATCGAATTCAGTTACATGCCGCGAGAGTCGAATTATCAACTGGATCGGACCGAGCTATCCAGGGGTGTTAATCGGACCGAAGTCGGACCGCACATAGTCCGACTAAGGTGTTTACATGAAACGGATAATTCGATTTCAGTCCGACTAAGCCAATAATTCGATTGCATGTAACCGCACTGATTGACAAAAGAGCATGTCAGCCAGTCAGAGGAGGAGGGGGGGGGTAGAAGGAGAAAAAAGGTGTAAACAAAAAGTCTGTAAAAGAACTAAGAAGGAAGAGAGAGAATCAATCTGCCACCGTGAGCTGCCACAACTACAGACTGATTACAGCTGCCTGCCAAACAGCCAGCGGCGTGCATCTGTGTGTGTGTGTGTGCGTCTGTGAGTGTGTGTTTATTGATTAGCCCCGACCCCTTTGACTATTACAACGTGAGTTGTCCATGACTTACCCATTTACTGGCATGATGGGCCCTGCTCACTTCCCAGTCTTCAGTCCCCGCACTCTTCCATCAGCGTGCAGGTACGCACGCACACACACACACACGAACATACATACACGCAAACACAATCAACATGAGCACAAGTGCACTCGGAAGGGGAAAAAAGAAGAACAATTAAGTATATTTCAAGTGTTGGTTGTCACTAAACAAGTCAGCATTTTTATTGCCTTGTGTTTTATGATTTTCTTGATTTTCTCTCTTCAAAAGAACAGCGCTGTGATTAGCTGTCGCTTTGTGCTCTCCTAAGTCTCTCAGTGGGACTCAGGCCATTTCTCATGCATGTGTACTTTAGGAATCAAACCACTGGGCTCTGGTCTTTGGTGAGCATTGATTGGCTCACATGGGTTAATAGTTGCAGATAATTTTGTTGTAGCCATGGATAAGTAGATTTTTTCCACAGGTATAATCCATCGATGTACGGTGAGTTTCCCCAATACCACGCAAACCCTTTCTGTATAAAATTGTTAAAAAAATGTCAGTGTATCATTGTAAAGTTCAATTAATGAAAACCAAATGCGACTCAGCGAATAAAATCCTGACCTGTGTCCGGTGATGAGGAGGAGGCTGTCCCCTTCCTCAAAATAATACAGGGAACACACATGAACGCCAGATAGTGACATCATGTTTTCTACATTGTTTTCCACAGTTTAAAGTTGACTGGAGCTTTTTTTTTTTCGGACCTGACATTTTTATATTTTTTCTGTGTTCCATCTTCATTTACTCTTACCCAGTAACATAAAGACCAATATGTACACATATGAACAAAAGAAGAAAACAATTTAAAAAGGTGAAAATGATTAAAATAGCTGTTGTGGTTGCAGAGATACTGCCTTTTTAGTTTGGGTATGCAATTTTCGGAGCCTAAAAAAAGCGTGGTGCTTAAAAGGTTAAACAATGTCATCTAGTTCTGTCCCCTTCATAAATAATAATTTGATGGCAACTAATTGGAAAAAATCAGCACAACCAACAGTTAACCTGAGGGAACCAACTTCTCACATTGTATCACAGTAGTGGACGGACGGACAGACAGACAGACAGACAGACAGACAGACAGACAGACAGACAGACAGACAGACAGACAGACAGACAGACAGACAGACAGACAGACAGACAGACAGACAGACAGACAGACAGACAGACAGACAGACAGACAGACAGACACACACACACACACACAATGCCTTAAACATTTGGATCGAAACCCAGCAAGCAACACGACCAGCTGTCGCTAATATCACTAACGATCAGTTAGGCTTCCTTATCCCCGGACTCTGCTATTGGCTGCTTCCACTGTCTTTGTTCACTGGGGCTCTGACATGCAGATTAATCAGTATCATAATACACAGCTGTGCTTTTTCTGCCATGATAAGACAGTCTGTTGAGCTGGATAACCAGCCCAACAAATATGACTTTAAGAACAAATATTTACAATATGAAACAAATTATAAGTGTATACCATTTTTTTTAAAGCTGAACTTTTTCATCACATAATTAGTGAGCAGTCGAACAGAGTCAAAAGTGATTATTTATTGTTTTAAACACAATAGTGTCAATGATTTCCGATTGTTTTAAGGTTGAGTTATTTCATAATCTGTTATTATTATTATTATTGTCTATTTAAAATAGATCATGTGTACAGTTAAAACATAAATGTCACCATTCGATGCACCGTACCAGAGTGTAGTTTCAGCTAATTTGCATTTGTAGTCCCTTGTCAGACCGTACAACATGAAACATAAAACAACTAGAATGGGCACTCGGTAGAGCGCATACCTTCGCATATCACAACATTGGGCATTGAATTATGAACATTTTGGAATTAGTTGCATGCCAATTGGATAAAAATTGACCGTGCTATGGTAAAAAGAAGATGTTGACCTTTTCATGACCTTGACCTTTGACCCGATTGATCCCAAAATCTAATCAAATGGTCCCCGGATAATAACCAATCATCCCACCGAATTTCATGCGATTCGGTTTAATACTTTTTGTGTTATGCGAGTAACACGCATACAAATAAATGAATAAATAAATAAATACACGGCGATCAAAACATAACCTTCGCATTTTCAATGCGAAGGTTATGTTTTGATAACACATAGTAACACATAGTACAGGATAAATACACACAATGCAAAATTACAGTGCAGCATTTTAAATTTAAGAAGAAGATACTATTTAAAAGTAAGTATTAAAAAACATTAAAAGTAATTAATACACACTGTCAAAAGTAAGTAATAAAAACCATTAGAAGTAAGTAATAAAAACCATTAAATGTAAGTAATACACATTGTCTAAAGTAAGTAATTAAACACCATTAAAAGTAAGTAATACGAGCCATAATAATTTAGCTCCATGAGTACAGCGCTGACCAGCTTTCAACTGATTTTTTAGACTATTTTTAAAAGTGATGATAGAGCTGTTGAGTTGTTGCACGTCACCGTCCTCAAGCAGAGGATAACAGGACCGGTGTGACATTCATTTTTTGACTAGTAAATCCAAATATACCTGTTGGATATAATTAATGTAAGTGATACAAACCCAATACACACATTCAAATCCCCTGTTACAGTTTGATATTCTTATAACATTCCACACACACACAACTCATTGTGTGAATACTTATGTGTAATTGTCTATCAAGTTGTAGCTGCGATTAGTACCTAACCCCCAAGGAAAGTGTGTTTGTCCTGAGTAATTGAGTTGAAACGGAGATTAAATGAAAATAAATGACGGCCAGGTCATTAGAAAAAACTATTGCTGGCAGAAAGCGCTCCATTCTGCTCTTTCTGCTCTGTTTAGTTATAATTGATTCTCCGTTTAATGAATGAAATGTGAATATATTGTTCACTTGTCCGTTCTGTCTTATTTTGCTTTGCACATTTCTTCGATTTGGCTCAAACCTTTGGACAACAAGTTTATTTATTTCATGATTTACTTTAGTTTTTCTGCTGATTCCATTAATATTACCCCTTTTGATTTCTAGAGTTATGAGCAATTCTCCGAAATCAGTGTCGGGCTGTGTCTAAAAGTTTATAATATTCACACATTCAAAACCAACCTTTGAATCATCTCAATGAACACCTTGAGGTGCAACTTAATATTTCAAAGGAAAAGCTTTGTGCTATTTTGCATTCGTAGCAGTTTCTTTGTAGATGTTCTGTGATGGAGGAAGATATCACTCTGGGGTTTTGTTGTTGCTTGTACGACATTTTATGTTTTGATCCATATGTGTGTGTACTGTTTGTGTGCCTGTCGTAGTTGGGAGGGGCAGGGTTAAAGGGTTCGGGGCGGGGCCGTCCAACTCCTCATCTCAGAGGAGCCTACAGACCTCGGTCTTTGGACGGTCCTCCATTCGTACGTTCTATTTTTTGTCAATGCCTGTCACTATGTACACGATATGTACAGTATGTACCTATGGAAATAAATTACTTACTTACTTATCATTGCTGTCAGAAATCTCGAATCTCTCCCCTAGTATTCAGATTCTCTGGCTAAAATGAGCATGTGTTGCTCCTAGGGGAGTGTCGGGAGACACCATTGACAGTGCACCACTTCTGTACTGTACGTCTCAACAGACTGAGCCCGTACTGTATTGTAATAGCCTGCTGGTCTGAGGTCAGTCTGGTTGGACAACACAGAAAAGAGGCGACTGAGCTCTCGAGTGGATATTGCCAACATAACCAGTTGCTTGGAGATGGGATGCCCTGATGGAGTTTTTTTTCTTCAATCGCTTGCTCCCCCTGCGGACTTTAAATGGGATTCTCAGTGTGTTGCTTCTTTTTTGCCGCTGTCAGTCATGTTGAAACCCCTACAGGCTGAGAGGTCACACACTTAAATATCACAACAATACACTCTGAGTTATAAATCAACGTCTCAGGAGTTACTGCTATGGAATTTATTTACAACATATATATATATATATATATATATATATGGATAGCTAATCAAAAGAGCTACCGGCAGAGCGATTGAAATAACCTCTGCCCAAAACTTGGTAGAATCATAGTGCAGATACTGTAGCACAAATTAATTCTACTGCACTGCAGATTACTACATACATATGTCATAAATAAGACTATAACTATGTACTATGTAACTATAATTTGTTTGCTCTACTGTCATGAGTTCAGTGTTTGGCTGTGTCACTAGTTTTGCAGATATTAGGGTCAAAAAACATTTGGACAAATTTGAATGAGAATAGTGGTGCTGCTAGAGGGGATCACCAAATACTATTACTAACCGGATTCATCCGTGGAAACCAAGCGTTTCTGTTTCAAAGTTTTTTCCAATCCATCCAGTCAATGTTGGAGATATTTAAAAGGACCAGACTGAGAGAAACATTCAGGGGATCAGCAAAGTCATCCTCTTGGGACCATGCATGTTGTGAATGTCAGTACTGCTGACTGATATTAGCATTCCTAGAGGTTTATAGATGTGGAAACACCTCTCAGTGACATAAGCTTTAACCAAAACATTCCATCATCTTAATGAATGCAAACAAGATGAAATATTTAACACGTTATCAGCTCCAAAGTCCAATTGAATTTGCTTCAGACGATAACATGAATCACCAGATAGATTTGACGAGATCTCAAAAGATCCTTCACACATGAAAACATCCTGAGAAGCACATACTCCCACACATCATAGGGTTATTTAACAAAGTGCTTCACTTCTGCCATTATATCTGAAGTGTATGTGTTTTAGTGATTGCACAGCGCCAACTAAGAACAAATCCATTTAAAGCTCCATTTGGCACAACGCAAACAATGGAGACTCAGACATATTTATGGAAAGTTTCTGTTTTATTTATCACTTTGAGCCACAAATTGGTGCTGGATTCAGCGTTCGCTATTGAACAGCCCATCAGGATAAGCAAGTAAAGAAATGGATGAACATTAACAACCTATATTGATTTAAGTGCTGCTCTCATATTTACTGTGTGTGCTGAATTTCGTCTTCATTTTGCAAATATATCTTATTATCTTATTCACCTCTGGTACTGCTGTGCCTCCGACATGCGCTACAGAAGGGAGCTGATCCCTTATCTGTAGCTCCTAAGCTGAGGGTATCTTCTGAGATAAGTATGCTAAAAAAAATGTAGATAAGCTTTTAAGGTAAAGGGAAAACTGAGACTATTATTTGAGTATTTGATTTTACAAAATAAAACTGAACAGGCATTTCATATAGTTCAGGAAATCCACATCCAGCAGTGTCCAGTAAGTTGTCATCAGCTTACAAGGAGCTTTCTACTGAAAGGATTTGTGAAATACTCTACCTGGCGAGCTAATGGGTACAAGTCTAGCTGCAAGCTTGGACCATGCCGGTGCTATTCAGTCACAATAGCTGTTGGTGCCGAAAAAGGAGGAGGGGGAGGGGGGGCTGGTTACCAGTTTGGTGGTGACACAGCTCATCTCGTGGAAACAGAGAGAACCAAAGCTGAAACCTGTGGGCAAGTCGGGCCTCCCTGGAAAGCCCAACGCCTCGGTCTATCAGCATGGCTTTCTTTCTAGGAATTTGGCGGCCATCTTTGTCTAAACATTCCCAATCTCAACAATTGACACATTAGAGAGGAGGGTCAGCAAAAGCCCTTAAGGAGATGCTAGCGGTAGCCAAAGAGCCTGAGCAGCCTTACACACTTAGTGTAATTGAAATCCTTGGAGGAAGAAGTCAAGGTACCAAGAACCATGTAAGTGGTACAGTACAGGGACTCTATAGTCATCCAAAGGTGGCAAAAAGGATCCAAGTGAAGACGGGCAGGAAGTGGAGGGCAGAAGAGGCGAGGCGGTGTCACAGGAGGTTAATGGGACTAAAGAAGGGTACCACCTAGAGGAGGTGAGAGGAGCAGTGGAGGACACGAGAACCTGCTAGGCACTAGGTATGCAGCTCGGACTAAAGGCGAGAATGAGGTTGAGGGGAACGTGAAATGGGCTGAGCTTGGGAAAGCTCAGACAGATTGCATCACATTTCTCATCCAGGAAGTGTATGATGTGCTTCCAAGTCCATCAAATCTGCACACATGGGGGAACGCAGAATCACCAGCACGCCCACTGTGCTCAGAGCGAGGATCTCTGGAACACCTCCGGAGCGGCTGCACGAGAGCTCCAGGAGCAGGGCGGGACCGATTATTACCCACTGGGTGTGGCAGTGAGGATGGTGTGTGTGTGGGATGCGTTTAAGAGAGCGTGTTGATAATGAAGGAACATATCAGCCAGTGCAGAGGTACAGCTCACCGATGGGTTTTTCGAAGGCGTTGCAAAACAACAATGGAGGTCTACGGCACAAAGAAAAAAGCTCCAACAGGCTTTGGCCAAACAGTAATGGTCAGGAGGATCAATTTATTTTTTTGCTTTTGGTCTTTTGATATCATTTGTTGAAAATAAGAAAAAATATAGAACATCAGTCGTCTGATTCTTGAAGACAGGACGGCAGCGTATTGTCCTCAGGGGGCACTGGACTTCGAGCTGTTGCAGCTGAGTGAAGTGACGTGTGCAAAATCTGATTC
This sequence comes from Pseudoliparis swirei, assembly GCF_029220125.1. Classification (NCBI taxonomy): domain Eukaryota; kingdom Metazoa; phylum Chordata; class Actinopteri; order Perciformes; family Liparidae; genus Pseudoliparis; species Pseudoliparis swirei. Next base: position 11,014,194 of record NC_079398.1, read on the forward strand.
CATCGAAATAATTCAATAGACAGGGAGCTTTAATCTCTCCTGGTCTCCATCGGTCACAAAGCCAATCAAACTCGCTCCACATATTGTATGCAGTGGTGTAAATCAAGAGCGAGTTGGTACGTCAATGATTTGTTTGTTGCACGTTTGAAATGTAAAATGCTTGTTGAGATCACAGAAAAACATTTAATATTCTACCATTGTCATATTATGTAGAGATAATTATTCCCCCCCCCCTTTTAACTCTGTGTGTTTATTCTTGAAGAGCCAAACAAACCTTCCAGGGGGCTGAAAATCAATCAATTATAAATTCACTGTCACAGTACGTTTCCAAGGAGTTAAATATGTTTCCACTTTAGGTTTTACCTCAGGGATATTGCTCATGCTGTCAAAAAAATGCTGGAACGGCGAACATAACACTAATGGTAATGTTAGAGAAACAGCCTCACACACAAATATTCAGCAAGACCATGTGTGTCTCTCAGGTGGATGGCCATGTGTCCTCTTATCTGTAAACACATGCATACCCAAATGCACATTATTACGTTAATAAAGGGGTAAAAAAAATGGGCAAGTTGGAAACACACGGATATCTTTTTGGGAATGGGCCAAACATTACATTATATTCTCAGTATTCAAACTGAAAAATGATGATGTGCTTTTTTAACTCTTGCCATTCAATGTGAAAGGCAAGAGTTAATGTTTATATGTTTGTGCATGGCGACGAATGTTAGTTAGTATTTGAGAAATGTCAAAGCCGGTTGAAGCCCGCGACGTTACTTGAATCCGGAAAGTAACATACTGGACTTTTATTGTGAAGGGACTTTTTTAGTAGTTTGACTGGGAGTGACGTTGTGACCCGGGGTTGTGAAGTTTGACCCCTCCATTTTGATAGCGGACTTTTAGCTAACAAGAAGGTGTTGCGGGCCTGAATAACAAAGGACTAACTTTTGAGAATAGCTAATTGGCTGATGACGACTAATACCTCTTTGTGCTGGGAGAAATCGCTCTTTTGTTCTTGACATCCGTTAGCCAGCAACACTCGCTTGCTTTAGCTTGTACCTGTGGAGCCTGGATCACTAGGAACCCACGACCGTGAGCTTTGATTGTTTGCTAAACTTCTTGCCATTAAATATTGTTAAACTTAATCCATCGCATTCGGGTCCTGATTTCTATCGAGCGCGAGACGTCCGGCAAAAACTACTCTTAAGAACTCAACGTATCCTTTCAAACGTTCACAAAATTATTGACCCCTTAACACTGTGCGGCCTTAGGAAGAATGGAAAAAAAAGCTTTCCTGCTCTTCCAATACACTTTGATGATATTTCAATACCTCTCTACTGCCAGTTGTGCCAGTTCTCCAAACTGCTGTATTTAGATCTCACTGCAGGCGTCCAATGGGATTCACATCTGGAGACATCCAGTCCAGCTCTTTCCTTTGAACCATTCCTCGGAGCTTATTGATGCGCGTGTTTCGGGTCATTGTGCTTACTGGAGAACCCATGACCTTTAGAAAGAGACGCATAATTGCGACACAGGGGAGAACGCTAAGCTCCCAGAATAGCATGGTCATATCATGATGCTGTGCAAATGGATTTTGGCCCGTTTCATCCGAGCTTCCCCTGCAGTGGGCTGAGAAAATAGTGTCCCAGTTTTCAAAAAGCTGTACCCTTTTATCTGAAGGTCAGAGTCATTGTCGCAGTTATCCAAGGTTCCTTTCTCCACCATTTAAAGAATAATTTGCTGCAATCTTTGATCGACATTTTTCTTGAGTGCTCTTCCAGTACCACGGGCCGTACACTTCCTGAGAACATTGCAACGGTGGACTGAGGAACATCAAGGTCTCTGGAGAAGGACTTGTATCCTTGAGATGTTCCAACCTGTCATTCAATCTGTCAACTCAGACAAGTCTCTGCTTTTATTTCACTTTTTCTCCATGCTCAGTCTGTAACGTGACCCAAGACAGCAGAATGAGGACTTTGCGACATTGAAAGCGTGATTGTTAGATTGTGGACGGTTGGTGGCGACTCTAAGGTGAATCATCTATGTACAAAACACGTATTCCCTGTGGCTTCTTGTAATGTACGTGTGGAATAAGGTAGGGTTTTGTTGTGTTGTGTGTCTGTATGAAAAGTAAATATGAATACCAAAAGATATATTTAATTTGGAAATTTTCTGGAAGACATTGTGTGTTATTTGAAAGAGAAACATGATTTGCCAGGGTCGTATGAGTATGGGAGAAGGAGACACCACTGGGCCATCTAGCCTCCTCGTATCCTGTCATGATCCGGAGTTTTTGTGTCTTGTTTTGGTTTTATTTTGAAGTCTCTGTCTCTGGTGTCATCTCTTTCCCTGGACTTCCTGTCCCTGTGATTGTCTGCCCTGTTCCTGATTGTTTCCTTTTGTGTGATTGCTAGCCCCGCCCCTCATTGTGTCCACCTGTGCCTCGTTCCCCAGTGTCCAATCACCTTGCCTGTGTATTTAAACCGTTGGTCTCATTCCCCAGTGTGGGTTTGTACTGTTTAGTTCATGTCTGTGTTGGACCTGTTTACTGTAAAGGAATAAATCTTCTGTGGAAATTGTGTTGGCATTTGGATCCAATCTCTGTCTGGTTATGACACCCTGACATCTCCACTTTCAAATTTTTTTTTTTTTAGCCCATTATGGCTTCCAAAATGTTAAATGTGGTAAAAGACACAATGCTGAAACTACAAGTGGTCAAAAGCCCGTGCCAAGTGGACTCGTTTAAGCTCTATAGCAAGCTTTCCTCATGTCAGCCAACTGCTGCCATGCGACGTCTATATATTATTATATAATATTAGAAGAATTCACCGTCATGCAACACTTTAACCAATTCAGTTTTTTCCTATATTGTTCCATACATTAATTTATAATTAAAAAAGGTACTGGAATATATTCTTAATCACCCAATTAATTGTATTCACTGCTATCCAGCCAGCAAACGGTGCCAATGTGAACAGGACTTCATATCTGCGCCACTTACATTCACCATGCCAGCATCTACGGGGAAAAATGACCTCTGGAATCAATTTATCTCGGAAACATTCAAATATTTTGGGCTTCGCAGCCGAGCACCTTCGGGTTCCACGGCAGCGTCTAACAAGCTCTATATGTCAATGAGAGGCAGTGGCTATCCTCCGTAAGCCAGCACCATGGAGCAATTTGCTGGAGCAATGTGACAAAAATCTTATTTCCCACTCTACAGTGGTTAACAGGAGAGACGGATCCACCCCCCCCCCCCCCCATCCTCCGTCTGTCCTCTCTTCCTCTACCTCTTTCGGCATGGCTTTCAAACACAGGCTTATTATCAAGCTAATCCTCTCTCTCTCTCTCTCACACAAACTAAATTGCGCACCACGGTCATCATCTGGTAAAGACTGACACGTCTGTGGGGTGTCACCTCCTGCTCTCTGTTTTAAGACAGCCTGTCACACAATGTAGACTTATTTGTTTTTATCTCAGTATGTTTATTTGTTGTCAGCCAGCATTACATTTTGAATGATGATTTATGAAGTATGTATTTGTGTTTTGGGCCTCTGCTTGTATTGGTAATAACAACTTTGTGCTCAAGCAGGTAATCAATGAGGTCTTGGCATGTGGCTGCATGGACACGTTGTTTACGCCTGATCACCTGACCACTCAGGCTTATTCTCACCAAAGTCAATATTGAGTACAATAGTGTCATAAGGTATCTAACCGACGGCCACAGCGACGGAAAATAGAAACCTATAAGTTTTGATAAAGTCGTAGTTGTAGTAGTTCTTCTAGAGCATCAAAACACTCTGTTGTGGTTGCAAAGTTTACTGACTACGTTGACATGAATACAGGCCAATGGCGACACCAGGGAACGTCGACATGACCGGTCACACACAAATCAGTCAGGCTGTGTGTGTGTGTGTGTGTGTGTGTGTGTTTGTTAATGCATGGAGACCAGGAATGTGAGAAGGGCCCATATGGAATCAAAGCCCTTTTAGACAGCTTGTACGAATAGCTGTGAAGGTTGCTATGTTAGTGTGTGTGTGTGTGTGTGTGAGAGAGAAAACACTAAGGGTCTGTCAAGAGAATTGCAGGTATCGGAAAATGCTAATGCCTCCAAGACATTGACTTGGACACACACACACACACACAGTTGTATAGAAACGTGATTCTACGTGGAGGGGGTTGCTATAAGAAAACAATCCATTACACTTTAATGGAACAGAAATGTACTTCCTATACATATATATGTTTCCCATACAGCAAAGATGTGTCAGCTTCTTAGCGGGAATGGATAGATAGTTTACATTTAAGGTGTGATTATTATCTGTCTGTGAATCCCAGTGATTGATGTACCTGCTTCTCAGGCACTTTGCTTTGAATTGTCTGTGGGAGAGGAAGCGGGGTAAAATATTAGACCTTGACGTGATCCAGACGCGGACTATATTTTGTAATAAAGACAAATCTAATGAGTCGTGAAGATTCACTCTGATGCACATTACATCTCTCACTCTTTCCAGTCTTTAAAATGTGCGGTTGGAGAGACTAAGGCTCATTAAAACAAGATTCAAAGTCAAATGCAATAAGACATATTAAAAACCTAAAAAAGATATATATGTTCTCCGACAAGAACCGATCATTGATTTTCCATCCCAATACATTCATATAAAAAGCCCATTGAGTATCTTTTTATCTCCGAGGCGTTCGAACAGTTAGGATTTTATGGGAGCCGAGGGATTAGAAAGTGTACATGAACCAAATGTTCTACTTTTCATAGTGCGCTCTGGGAGTCGATCGCTGGGATGCGGTCGGGTCATGGCATCACTGGCACAGATCCAACGTCAGACACACTCAAAGAAATGACTCATTGGATGAACTCAATTAAATTGTTGGCAGGTTTTCCATCCAATAATTATATGCAACTCCAACTCAAATTTAGCACATCAGTGCAATAAAATGTAATTAAGTTAGTCCAACTCATTTGTATCAAATACATCTAAAATAAAATAACGATATTCATTAAATTAATTTAATTTGTGTTTGTCCAACTCAAAAAATAAACTAACTAACTAAAAAAATATGCAAACTCCACGCAGAAGGAACGCCCCGACTGGGAATTGAACCCACAGCCCTCTGGCTGTGAGGCGACAGTGCTAGCCACTACACCACCGTACAGCCCTGAAAGTGACTTCACCTCATGCAAACAACTGATTTTCAGAAAGCGCATGCGCAAAGGGTAGTCCCCAATGAAACACATTTATTTTGAGTTGATATGCACACCATCTAACCTAAATAAATCTAATAAATGAAAGTATTCATACATTTTGTGTTACACCCATTAAATATAAATATCTATTTTTGTAATTGATTTATTTAAATGTATCAACCAATATTTAAATGTGTCACCTCGAAGAAGGGCTTGAATCGTTTTTGTGTGTGTAACCTAAATAAATCTAATGAATGAAAGTATTCCTACATTTTGTGTTACACCCATTCAATATAAATATCTTCGTTTTGTAATTGATTCATTTAAATGTATCAAACAATATTTAAATGTGTCACCTCTAAGAAGGGCTTGAATCGTTTTTTTGAGTGCAGCCACTCTCACTAAAAACAAGGAAGTCAGAGCCGTGCTCTTTACGGGAGCAGGCGGCGTATTATATTACAAGCTCAGCAACTTCTCTCTTCACTTTAGTGAATCATCCGTAGCCATATACATAAAAGTACCTTCGCAAATGGTTTTTGGGATATTTGGTTTGCCAAATATCCAAAAAAGGGCTGCACGGTGGTGTAGTGGCTAGCACTGTCGCCTCACAGCAAGAGGGCCGTGGGTTCAATTCCCGGTCTGGGCGGTCCTTCTGTGTGGAGTTTGCATGTTCTCCCCGTGGCGGCGTGGGTTCCCTCTGGGTTCTCCGGCTTCTTCCCACAGTCCAAAGACATGCAGTCAGGTTAATTGAACTCTAAATTGCCCATAGGTGTGAATGGTTGTGTGTCTCTATGTGCCCTCGATGGACTGGCGGCCTGTCCAGGGTGTCCCCCGCCTTCGCCCTATGTCAGCTGGGATCGGCTCCAGCGCCCCCGTGACCCTAATGAGGATGAAGCGGTATTGATAATGGATGGATGGTTTGCCAAATACATTCCAACTTCTTTTATGACACTTTTCTTTTGGGGGGGGGGGGAGGTCAACCAATGCCTATGTATCCGTCGGGAGTACACTATTATGAGCTAGTCAAACCCCATGACCCATTTACACTGAATCTCAGCTTTAATTTAAAACTTTTGAGAGATCTTCCTTGACAAGTAGGAACCAATCAGATGTATTCTTCATCCCCCTCCCCACATGCCTCCAACTCTCCAAGGAGCAATCAGCGAAGCAGATGGACTGAAGGGCTCGATGGATCTTATACAACACGCACCACTCCAAACTACCTGACCTATATACGTTAGCTGGGCAGGCAGCAACATCAGGTCTGCCATGTTGGATGAAACTTTAATGATGTCATATGAGTTATGCTATGTTCACACTATAACGTTTGGCTGGGGTGTGACATGCTATAAATTAACATTTGTTTTCCAAACGTCCCGATAGACCTCGGTTACCATATCCCACATTATTACCATTTATGGTCACCGTTCAATCTCATGTTATCCAATGTGCAATGCACTTGGGATTAGACCCGCCTCCTAGTTAGAAACACAGCCTCCGATTGGTGGACAAGTATCACAGAAAACATGAAGTGTCGTATTCATAGTCAAGGATTTATTTAAGAAAGTCTCTCGAGATGATACAGTTAAAGGCTGGATTACAAAACCTCTGAAAAGGATGCGTGTTTACATCCTGTAAGCATAGTCAGTATTTACCTTAGTCATTTAATATATGCAACATCAACGTGAGAGCCTGCACTGCTAGAGCAGTCGATGGCGCTCATATAAATCTCAATAAATATGTGCTTAAGCATGTCATTCACACCTCTGTGTGTGTGCGTGTCAGTGGGTCTGTGTGTGAACTGTTTTTCTTCTTCTTCATGTCCTAACAAGCATCCACCTCCAACTGTTTCCCCCCGTGTGTCTTATTGTGTCTGTCAAATCTATTAAATCGGAGCCTAAACCACAAATTTCTGCTGAGACAGCTTCAGAGGATGCACGGCTAATAGGACCGACACAATGACAACGGAGGAGCTACACCCTTTGTTTGAAACTAGACAAGAAGTACGACTGCCGACGGATATAAAGCATTTAAATTTGCGGGAAGGCACGGAAAGAAAGAAATGGTGAATATGTGCCTCAATTAAAAGGGCCAAGGAAAATATGAGGGTAGTAGAAATCTAATATTCTCCTTTTTTTTGGTCTCATAAAGAGCAAGTGTTAACCTTTAAACTAGTCGAGTCACCAGAGTTGCATGCAATATATAGTTCCGAGAGAAGAGCGGTGAATACGTTGAACATATATTAAAAAAGCATGCATCGCCCTCCCTAACCTCACAGGATTTAGGACTGTGTGGCTCAGTATCTCTTAAAAAGAAAAGCACTATGTTTCACCAAGATGCAACCCAAATATATATAAGTTTAAGTTAAAGATACCCTGTGAATAGAGCTCTTTGTGTCACGGCGCTATTAGAGTGGACCCAAAAGCACGACTCAGACAGGAGTAACAAAGATGACTGTCTTTGGTTGGATACAGGCTGGGTCAAAACCGGGAGATCAGTCGAAGAAGCAAACAAGTCCAAAAAGGGGTAGGGCAGAGAATCAGAGGTCAGGGCAGGCAGGCAGGGTCAGAACAGGCAGGTCAGGAATATACTCTAATAACACTGGAGAACTTGGCACGAAAACACAAGAGAATCTGGCAGAGGACAAGTGGAAGTGAGGGAGCTAAATAGTGAGGGACTAATGAGGGGATGGGCTGCAGGTTAGAAGGGCGTGAGGACCAGGTGAAGGGAATGAGGGACTAACGAGGGAGTGATCAGAGGCAGGTGAGGGTAGTTGGATTGACGAGATGGTGTGACAGGATGAAAACAACTATTACAAAAAGGAAGGCGTGGAGCTACACTGTTCCACTTTGGATATATGTGCTACTAGAGATCTGTTTGTTGTACCGAATTTATGATTGACTGACAACGTTGATGAAGTGTTGCATGGTTGTTTTGATTGTTTTGTTTCCTTCTTTATAATTATTTTCCTGCTTTAACATTTTTATTTTTGTGTTTCCTTATGGCACTTTTTGACCAGATGCATGGTACATTTTTACTTTTTATTTTTTATTATTATTATGCATTCTTACTTTTGAAGCTTGTATTTCTGTAAAAATACCAAAATAAAATATCAAGTATAAAAAAAAAAAGCATGCACATCCAGGCAATACATATCAGGCGAAAAAAATAAGTCTTCGATCAGGCCAGAAATGTTTGATGCAGTCACCCCACCTCTCCTTTACACACATGAAGAACAACCATGTATAAAGCTAGATTGTGTTGCACTGTGGGTAATGTGGTTATGACAAGAAATACGACTGCACAGAAAGATCTCTTATCTCCCTTCCCTGCATCTGTCTGCTGTGAGTCTGGAGGTGCGATGCCACCGGGGTGGTGGGCCCTTTATTAAAACGCACAGTTTATATCACGCTCCCAACCGCCGTCCCCAGCGTACATTACATGTCATTTAGCACACGCTTTTATCCAAAGCGACTTACAATAAGTGCATCAACCTAGAGTACAAACTAAGAACAACAAGAATACAGAAAGTAACATTTCCTCAACATAGTCGAACTACAAAAGTACCATAATAAGAGCTATTTAAATGCCACTGAAGTGCTAATCTGTGTTTTACTCCAGATATAGTCGGAAAAGATGTGTTTTTAGTTTCCGGCGGAAGCTGAAGAGACTTCCTGCTGTCCTGATGTCAGTGGGGAGCTCGTTCCACCACTGAGGAGCCAGGACAGCAAACAGTCTGGATGTCGAGTGATTAGCTCGAAGTGCAGGAGTCGAAGCGTATGCTTTACGGCTCCGAGGCCACAGCTCTCGCTTTAAGAGATTCGACAACGCAGCACACGCTCTCCACATACTCAGCATGTACGTCCAAAAAATACATTTAGACACAAAAAAGTGTTTACCGTGAGTCGGCTGTCTGAATGAGTTCAATCGCAACGTGCCATAGATTACCCTCCCCCGACAAATAAAGAGATGCACTGGAAATACAGGCAACATTTCTCTCTCTCACACACACACATACACACACACCATTACGTTCACATTTTTTTATTATGTCCTGTGATGCACTGTAATGCAGTGTCTATTACACCTGTCCATCCTGGAAAGGGATCCTCCTCTGTTGCTCTCCTGAAGGTTTCTTCCCTTTTTTCTTTTTTCCCCCTGAAGGGTTATTAGGGAGTTTTACCTGATCCGATGTGAGGTTCTGGGACAGGGATGTCAATGTGTTGAGATTGTAAAGCACTCCGAGACAAATTAGTAATTTGTGAAATTGGGCTATACAAATAAACTGAATTGAATTGGTGTGTAATAATGTTGTGTGTGCGTGTGTGTGTGTGTGTGTGTTTGTGTGTGTGTGTGTGTGCTTGTGTGTGTGTGCACGTGTGCATGTGTGTTTTATTATCTGCATGCACACTCACTGCTGTGTCCGTCTTCGTCTAACTGCTTGTGGCAAACGGTGTGCCGATGTCTCGGTCTGTGTGTTGTCATGTCTGCCTCTGTCTGATTTCTTGTGAAACCCTGGTCCCATGTCTGTGTGTGTGTGTGTGTGTGTGTGTGTGTGTGTATTGTTCTTTTTTGTCTTGTGTCTAATCTCTCTAATTGACTAAGTTTGTGATTATTTGTCTGCTCCTGCCAACTCCCTCATCTGGAGGTCTGATGATTACATCTCATGGATATTAAATACACACAAGTACTTACACACACACACAACACACACACCAAACAAGGTTAGAGTGACATTTGGAGTCAGAAAGTGGGAAGAAGAAAAAAAGAGGAGGAGTTTGAGGAAAGAGTCGAGGACTAAAAAGGATTAAAATAAGGGAAACAATTAGGGAATTAAAGAAATATGTGGAGGAATGTGAAAAAGAGATTGCGATGGAAGAAAGAGTTGAAGTGAGTGAGATAAAAGAGGACGCTGAGGACAGAAAGAGAGAGGGAGGATCACGGGAGAGTTGGAGACGGAGACGGAGACGTCAGGTTTTAAAATGCCAGGAGACGGTGTGCGGTAAATAAAAAGCTCTTTATGGCCGGCCGGGCGATTTAGTGGATTATCCCTTTACTAAGGTCACCGCCGGCTTGGAGCGCAACCAAAAACAACAGAACTAAAACCAGATGACACAAACAAACAAAAACGCCGACTCGAGCTGTAAAGTGGCATGACCAGTCAACAAATATGACAACAATGACAGCAGACGGCGCCGTGATGAAGTGAAAAGGGAAGTGAATGTGAGCGGAAATGGATTTGTTTGTAATCCAAAATAACAAGCTTGAAAAAGTAAAAAAACAACAACAACTAAAGCACGAGCTTCAGCTGCTGATGGAAATGGAGAGTAATGCAGCCGGACACAAAAGGAGATGAGCACGGCTTATGACAGATTGTGGATGTTTTACGGGAAGATTTGCATAATATGAGGCGTAACCAGGAGGGGAACTGAGCCAGAGTGACATTCTGAGACTAAACATTCGGGACGCTCTGAGATTTTGGGCTTTTTTTCTTCTCTTTACTGGAGCTAGCTAATGGTTTTAGAGAAAAAGAAAGGCCCGTTTACAACTTCAAATATCCTTCCACCTGGTTAAAAAAAAAAAACTCCCTATATAAGCGTGTTGTAATGAGAGTGCAGGGCTCAATATGAACTATACAACTCCGTTCAAAGCCTGTGGCGTGTTGTCGTTCCACTTACCCGACCGCTGATAGCTACGCTGCTCGGGGAACATCTGCCTGTGGATCATGTGGATTTACAAACTCGCTGTGAGCTTGGTGCTCTTGTGGACTGTCCTGTTCCTCTCAATACACCCAGCGTCAACCCTGATCCAATACATGAGCGCGGAGCTCCTTCAAGTCCGATTCCACCGGTCTGCTCCCCCGCCTGTACTGTACCACTTCCCTGCCATCCTCGCCGGAGGTACATCCACCGCGGAGCGGGACGAAACCACCACATCGATGACTACACTCAGTGGCGGTTCGTCGCCAAAGGCGCCCGCAGGCCGCCCCTCTTAAAGATAAAGAAGAAGAAAAAAAAAAAAAAAAAAAAAAAAAAAAAATCCAAAAAAAACAATATACAAATCATTTAAATAGTAAATATACCGTGTGTGTGTAATGCGTGTGTGTGTGTGTTAAGACCGTAAGCCCCTGTATAAACATATAATGAGCAAAATAAAATATATAATAGCATTATCGCGACCTCCCCTTTTGGGGTCTAGCTGGTCTGCGTGTGTCGATGTTTCATCAACATCACATTTCATGGCTTAGAATTTTGGACATGAGACGGCGTTGGCGCATCGCACGGGGATTGCGCACAAATGTGGATGCCCCTGCTGTCAGATTGACAGATCGAGATCAGAGTGTTCCCTCAGCAGCCCATAGAGAGCAGTGTTGCCAGGTCGCGGTTTTCCTGCGGAATCAAGTGTTACTGGTTGAATTTTGTTGCTTGAATTTTTGTCCCTTGGTAGGCATATTTATTTGAATAAAATCCCATTTTTAAATGAAATATTTTTATTCATACCCAAATCTAAAACTCCTGACCATCAGTACAGTACACATTTATATTTGATAATATACTGTATCTAATTACACAAAAAGATTTATTTTGATAGGGGAAATAAATAACTGTTTAAGAAAAACATGCTAATGTTACAAACTAAACATTACTTTATAGATATTTTTATATTTGTATATATGGCAATGATGTTGGTAATGTTGTAAAAATGGTTATATGGTTTTTTTGGGCAGTTTTTGAGTTCTGATTTTTTTGGGGTTTTTTTGGGGGTTTTTTGGGCATTTTGTTGCTGGTTTTACACAGAGACCCTGCACCCTGCTCACAATGGTTTTATATTGCTGAGGGAGAGAGAGAAAAAAAAATGATTTGCATTTATTTATATTCTTTATAAAATTAAATTAACATATTTACGTTAGTAATAGTCGCTAATACTAAATACGGCGTCGTCCTCCAGCTACCGTCAACATATCTCATGTCAACATATTTCATTGTGGGTCTCGCATTGCCACTTTTAGCACCGTGTTTTTTTTAGCCGGATATTTTCTTTGTGTAAATTGTGTTGTGTGTGTGTTTTGTTGTGCAGTGACAGATCAGAGTGTGCAGAGACAGATCAGTGCAAATGTGTGTGTGTTCTGTTGTGTTCTCTTCAATATCTTCTTTTTTGTTTCAAATAAATTTTTTTCTCTGTGTCTGCTTTTTTTTGTTCATTTATTTTCTTTTGTTTGTTTTATGTGTCTCTTTTTTCCCTTGTGATGAGATATCATTTGGTTTTTTTGATTAATATTTGTTATTATGGTTTTATTTGTATTTATGGACATGGGTGGATTTTTTTTATTTTGCTGAGGAGTGCAGAGTGTGTGTGAGAGGTGTGTGTGTGTATGTGTGTGTTGCAGAATAAATAAGTGCTGGAAAAAGTGCCATGAAAATCCACCATCTCTGCTCTCCTTCTCTCCAACATCTCTCATGAACCTCTTTTTGAACCTCTTGAAACTCTTTTTAAAACTTCTAAAAAATTTCTGAACTAAATTCTTAAAAACTTACAGTCATGCCCAAATCATGCCCAAAGTTACAGTGTGTTGATGTTTGTTTTTGGACAGTGTTTTTTTGTGGTGTTCTAGCTATTTTGTTTTTTTTCTCATTCTTGTCTTTTCTTCTTCTTCTTTTTGTTCTTCTATTTGCAAAAAACTAAAAAAACTAAACCCAAAAAATCATTCAAAAAACGCCACTGACTACACTGCCATAAACTTCAACTGGACCGCCAGGACGGCTAACGTTAGCTTTTCAACCAACACTCCGACGTCAAATTTGGATTACTCAACATCTGTTCCCTCACAGGCACGGGACAGCTACTGCAAGACCTCCTCCTCGACCACAAGTTGGACTTTCTCTGTCTGACTGAGACGTGGCAAACCCCTGATGACTTCTCTTAGCTGAACAAATCGATTCCACCTGGGTTTGTGTGGGGCCCTCAGTAACAATGGACACAATATCACGAACTGGACATTGACCCCCCAATATTTTCATGTATTTGTTATTTTTATTGATTGTTAATTGTTTCATTTAATCTCCTGGTGTGTGTGTATCTGCAATTGTGTGAAGGGTTAATAATGGTTAGGATGAGTAAAGCTCAGACAGGCACTTAGGTCAGCTCAGGGGTCCTTCAGGAAGAAAGCGAGGGAAAATGCTACGCTAGTAATTAGCTAGTTATAGACCAGCAGCCTGCAGCCTGCGGTGAAGTTGCTGAGTGTCATGTGTTTCTGTGCTTTCAGGTGGGTAAAAGTGCTAAACTGTATAGAAGTATCGACATGGATCATCACCATCAGTAATCCGAATATGTAATATGTGAATATGAATGTATGTCGGAGTTGTGCAAAGGTAATGTTATGATGTGTCGAAGGGAATATAGTGCATCACCGAGTCATGCTAGCAAATGAGAAACAGTGTCGTAACCACCTGTAACCTGTGAGGATGAGAGTTGTGTGAATGTGCAGAATGTCGCCAGAGTAAATGAAGTAGTTAGAGTGGTAGTGTAAGCAGAGATGTTCCATGTATATGTATAAGAAAGCGAGGGAAAACGCTATGCTAGTAATTAGCTAGTTATAGACCAACAGCCTGCAGCCTGCGGTGAAGTTGCTGAGTGTCATGTGTTTATGTCCTTTCAGTTGGTATGAACAGTTATCAAACCCATACACACCTGGATGTCATATGTGTCCAAGTGTGCAACATTTGTTTACACCACACACCCCCGTCTCACCGGAAGAGGAGGTCTCGCGATACTTCACCGCGAGACTTGGAAGGTCTCGTCGGTAACAATGCCAGTGTCCCAGACATTCAAATATGTGGCTCTACAACTGAATGGTCCTACTCCAAACCTACCAAACCAAATAAGAACTTCACCAATGAATTCACCACACTTCTCACCCACATCGGTTCACTGTCGCCCAACAGGATTATGTTGGGTGACAGTGAACAGATGTGGGTGAGAAGTGTGGTGAATTCATTCAACACTAATCTTCCCCTCGATAAGGACTTCACTTCTTGCTTGGACAGTTTTGGTCTCCTACAACATATTCATTTCCCCACCAACTCTACAGGTCACATTTTGGACTCAGTCTGTTGTTCTGGTGTCACTCTCCTCAACTGCTCTGCTGTCGATCTCCCCGTCTCTGACCAGATGCTTGTTTCATTTAATTTGAGTTTAACATTGTCCAAAACCAAACAGTTACGTGTCATGTCCTTCCGCAATATCACAAACATTAATGTAGCTGACCTCACAACAGGCATTGACAGTTTCCCTATCATCAGCCCCCCACACACCCGGATCAGCTGGTTAATCTTAAAATGAAAGTCTCCAAACTCTGTTGAACTCACTTGCTCCCCTCAAAAACCCGGACTGTCTCATTCCCCCATTCTGCCCCCTGGTTCTCCCCTCACCTCCGCCAGTTGAAAGCCAAAGGACGTCAGTTGGAGAGGCTTTCCACCAAAACCGGACTCAATATTCACAAACAGATGCACCATGCCCACATCCTCCAATACAAAGATGCCCTCTCCTCAGCCAAATCCCAATACTTTACAGACAAAATCACTGCTGCTGCTGGGAACACCAGGACCCTGTTCTCAGTGGTCAACAATTCATTCCGCCCCCCTGATTCCCTTCCCCCTCACTTTTACTCCACTGACCACTGTAACTCCCTGATGTCATTTTTCAACACTAAAATAACTACCATCCACCAGCAACTGACCCCTCATATGTCCAGTTGTCCTTCTCCTCCCCCCCCACCCCTCTCTGTACCTCGCTCCTGCTTCCAACTCCCCTCTGCCATTGTTTTATCCAAACTCATACAGACTTCCAAGCCATCCACCTGCCAACTCGACCCCCTCCCATCCTCCCTGGTTATAGCATCCCCCCCCTCTGCTACCCCTGATAACAGCCATCATCCATTCCTCCCTCACCTCTGGTTCTGTCCCAACACCTCTCAAATCCGCTGCTGTTACACCACGACTCAAGAAACCTGGTTTAGACGGCAGCATTTTCAAGAACCTCCGTCCCATTTCCAACCTACCATTTCCCTAAAACATCCGAGAAAAAGCAGTGGCATCTACGATTCAGGCTCACCTCTCCAACAATAACCTCTATGAACAGTTTCAGTCCGGTTTTTGCCCATGTCACAGCATAGAAACCACCCACATCAAAATCACAAATGCCCTTCTGATGGCAGCTGACTGGACTATTATCCATCCTCATCCTCCTCGATCTGAGAGCAGCCTTCAATACCATCTCCCACTCTAGCCTCCATTGGACTTTCAGACACACCCATTGACTGGTTTCACTCATATCTCTCTGGCCGTACTCAGTTCATTCAGTTAAAGTCATTCACATCCCATCCCTCCCCCCTCTCCTCCGGTGTTCCCCAGGGCTCTGTCCTTGGTCCTATCCTGTTTATGATCTACCTCCTCCCACTTCGACTGATTTTCCATGAATATAACATTCAATTCCACTGTTACGCAGACGACACCCAGCTGTATGTTTCCTCCAAACCCTCTTCCATTTTCCCAACTCCTCCCTCTGTGCCTGTTTACAGGAAATCAAATCCTTTTTCACCTCAAACTTCCTCAAATTGAACAGCAATCAAACCGAGGTTGTCCTCATTGGTTCCAAGTCCACACTCACCAAGCATCCCAGTTTCACCCTCACCAGAGACAAGTCCTCGGTCTCCCCCTCCCCTCAGGCTAAGAGTCTGGGTGTCGTCCTCGACAGCACACTATCATTCCACACTCACATCAATAACACCATCCGGTCTGCCTACTTCCACCTCCAAAATATCAACCGCCTCCGCCCTTCACTCACACCCAACAGCGCCGCAATGCTGGCCCACTCTCTTGTCACCTCCCGCTTAGAATATTGCAATTCCCTCCTCTTTGGTCTCCCCCACAAACTTCTACATAAGCTCCAACTGGTCCAGAACGCTGCTGCCCGCATCATCATCAAAACCCCTTCCATCTGTCACATCACCCCTGTTCTCCAACAACTCCACTGGCTTCCCATCAAACACCGCATTGACTTTAAGATCCTCCTCCATGCATTCAAGGCCATCCACAACCTCGCCCCTCCATATCTGACTGACCTCCTCCAAATCAGCATTCCCACCCGGTCTCTCAAGTCTGCCTCCTCCATCAACCTGACTGTCCTCCCAACTCGTCTGTTCACCATGGGGTAAAGAGCCTTTAGCCTCTGGAACTCCCTCCCCCCTGACATCAGAAACGTTGACTCAATTTTTTTATTCAAAACCCACCTCAAAACTCACCTTTTTCGGCAGGCCTAAGCCTAACTTGTACCCCGTCATGGTTGCTCTGCTGCAGACTGTTCTGCTTTTTTAACTGTTCTGCTTTTTGAATTCTGTCCATCCTTTGAACTGTTTTTAATATGTTGTACGTCGACCTTGAGTGCCTTGAAAGGCACCTTATAAAATAAATTTATTATTATTAGAAGTGACTTGCTCACAACCAAAAATTAGCTTCTTGTTGCAAGACTGAAAAGTCGGTTGATATTCTTCTTCACCTGATATTTTAAGTGATACTCTGCAGTCATTGGACAGCTCACCTTGAAATGAAGCACTCTTTTTTTCCTTTCTTTCTTTTAAATATATTGTCTTTCATTGTTTTATGTTGTATTATCTGACATTGTGTGTAATGTGCTGCTGTGCTAGGCATTTCCTGGTTAAATAAATGTAAAATTAAAATTAAAATACCTCCTCTTACCCAAATGGCTATTTGTCAATCAGGATTTTTTGGGGGGGGGACGCGAGTTGGAGATTTTGTCTGTCGAGATGTCTGCCTTCTCTTTAATAAAAACTGGAGCTAGGTGGCATTCAGCTTGTGGTGCTAAAAGCAATAAATAAAATACACATTTGAAAAAAGGTTAGTGCCCTGTGTGTTATTGGACTCACAGAGCGGGCTGCTACAGAGCCTTGATGAACACTCAGGGGAGATGGAGAGAAAAGACGAGTGACGAGGAAACTCTGATTTAGTTGGAGCATCAGTGTACCGGCTGGAAAAAAGACTTCACTCACAGCAGTAATGAGTACTGACGCACATTATGAGGTGCATTGTACAGTTGCTTTAGTGCAGTAGTGGTTCTCAAACTTCTTCTGTCCACTTTGGAGGAAGAAAAATGTTTACGGCCCACCGCCCCAACAAAAAAGACTCCTATCAGTGCTTTTTAATATAATAGAATAAAGACAATTACAATCACTTTCAAGAAAATCAAATGTGCAATCACTTTGTTAGAACAATGCAAATAAATGTATATATGTGCAAAAAAGCATACTGGTAAATAAATAGGTTACAATAAGTACAACCTGTGAAAAACTAAACAAAACAAGTTCAAATATTTGGCAATAACGAGTTTTACACTGCATACATTTTCAAAAGAAGATCGTGTGTAAAACCAAATTAGAGCAGATATGTGTGTATTAGTAGTTGTGGCTGCAATGAGCCGGCTTTCCACCACAAGTCTTTTTTAACCCTTGTGTTGCCTTAGGGTCATTTTGACCCGAATCAATATTACACCCTCCCCCTGCCTTTGGGTCATTTTGACCCGATTCAATGTTTCACCTTCCTGTTATCTTTATATTTACTAACATATTTTACCCTTTGGGTTCAATTTGACGCCAGCAATAAAAACCTCCAGAAAATTATTAGAATTAATATTGTTTTCCAAGTTTAAGTGTGAGGCACTTTATGTTTGTTTGTTGACTACCGAAAGAACACCGACATTAAACATTGAATGGGGTCAAATTAATCCTAAAGCGGGGAGAGGGTGTAATATTGATTCGGGTCAAAATGACCCTAAGGCAAAACAAGGGTTAAATGGGCTTGATATGGCCATGTATGCTCAATGTTGAGCTTTTGTTTTGAAGGGCAACAACAGAAACAAATCTCAATTCATCCTCAATGTTGAGGGTTTTTTTGAAGGGCAACACCAGAAAAAATGGATCACAATTCATCCTCAATGTTGAGCTTTTGTTTTGAAGGGCAAGAGCAGAACAACATAATCTCAATTCATCCTCAATGTTGAGCTTTTGTTTTGAAGGGCAAAAGCAGAAAAAAATAATCTCAAATCATCCTCAATGTTGAGCTTTTGTTTTGAAGGGCAACAATAGAATAACCGAGATTGGAGATTGGCTTGTGGCAAAACGCCAAGATTCAGCAGCGAGTCTTGGCCGTTGCTCAAAGGTAACCTGTCAACGGCGTAACGTGAACAAGTACACGAGGATTTATTAATGACTCAGTTTTATGTCTGTGTACTTTAAACTTGTGTAATATTTGACGGTCTTTCTGCATTTCCTCCTGCGCCCCACCTGTAGTACCACTGCGCCCCAGTAGAGGGGCGCGCCCCACAGTTTGAGAACCACTGGTATAGTGGAACCACAACAACAACAACAACAACAACAACAACACACAGGGGTGTCAAACTCAAATACACAGTGGGCCGAAATAAAGAAATGGATACAAGTCAAGGGCCAGATGGGTATAATGTTCATTGAAAACTTATTGAAAGAACCTTTGTGCACATATTGAACCTGGAACTAACAAGGCCTAAAGAGTATTGCCTATAAAACATTAATTATTAAATAAAAATTAAAAATAATACATACATAAATAAAAGTAATAAAACATGTTTCATTAATTGCTTATGGCTCTCTCTGCAGTTTTTCCAGAGTCATTTCAAGTGAAAACATTTTCTACAGGCAAACAGCCAAAAATAATTTACTTAAAAATCAAATGTCTTGTAGAAGCAAGAGAGAAAAAAATGCAAAATTGAAACTACATTAAAAACTGAAAATGCGTCAAAGCACCGTTTGCTGCTCTGTGATGCTCACTGGTCTTAGCCAGACACTTGGTGTCTCACCTCGAGAGGTGTGAGCAGCCTGGGGGGCAGCTGGGGCATCGTGTCGGAGATAAAACATGTAAACTCTGCAGCGCCCACAGACTCATATGTTGCTCCATCAGCTCCATTTGGAGGTTTAATGGTGCGTTTTTCAAAATCAGTAAATCGGCGTGTGAATGTCTTTCAAATGCGTTTGTCTAGCGTTTTTAGGCGCGCCTGTTTTCCCGACGAGACGCTCATATTAGCGGTAATTATGTCATGCGCAGTCCAGGTTGTCGCAACGAGAGAGGACCCAAACGCCGACATTATTGCACAAAAACAATCTTTACTCCAAGAAACCAGAACAGGACGACAAAACACACGGACCAAACAGTACGAAGCCACACTGGGAATGAGACGAACAGGGTTTACATACACAGGCAAGGTGAGAGGATTGGACAACGAGACACAGGTGGACACAATGAGGGCGGGGCCAGCAATCACAGAAGGAAACAATCAGGGCCAGGGCAGACAATCACAGGAGACAGGCGACACAAGGACTTCCAAACAAGACACAAAACTAACACAAACTCAGATCATGACAGTACCCCCTCAAGGGACGAATTCCAGACGCCAAGCGTTCCACAAGGGTGGGTGGAGGGAGCCGGAGGAGGTCCAAGGCTGCAGAAGCAGTCCGGGGCGGGCCGCAGGGCGATAACCAGGCCGAGGGCGCTCTGGAGGGCGGGCGGAGGACAAGAGCGGGAGCTAGGGACCGGGCTCAGGAGAGGAAGTCCCAGGGTACCGGGGTCTGGGGATGGGGCTCTGTGGGACCAGGACCAGGCGACGAGACATGGGGAACCAGGGCTGGACGGGACGGAGGCGGGATGAGGAGAACCAGGGCCGGGTGGGAAGGAGGCGGAACACCGGGGACTGGAGCCGGACGGAGGAACCAGGGACTGGAACCAGGACGGGACTGGGAGGAGCGGAACACGAGGACTGGAACTGGAACATCGGGGACTGAACTGGGGGGTCTGGGAACCGGAACATCGTGGACTGGAACCGGTGATGGAACTCCGGGGACTGGAGCCGGCGGCGGAACACCGGGGACTGGAACTGGAACATCGGGGACTGGAACTTCAGGGTCTGGAGCCTGTGACGGAACCGAACATCGTGGACTGGAACCGGTGACGGAACTCCGGGGACTGGAACCGGAACCTCGTGGACTGGACCCGAAACACCGGGGACTGGAACCAGAACATCGTGGACTGGAACCTCAGGGTCCGGAGCCTGTGACGGAACATCGTGGACTGGAACCTCGGGGTCTGGAGCCTGTGACGGAACCGGAACATTGTGGACTGGAACCTCGGGGTCTGGAGCCTGTGACGGAACATCGGGGACTGGAGCAGCACAGGGCCAAGGGCCGGAGGGACTCCACATGTTGTGGAGATGCACCTCATGGAAGGCTGGCCAGACCAGAACCGGCGACGGAACACGGGGACTGGAACATCGTGGACTGGAACCTCGGGGTCTGGAGCCTGTGACGGAACATCGGGACTGGAGTCGGCACAGGACCACGGGCCGGAGGACTCCCATCTCCTCCAAGTACCTGAAACTTAGTTGGCCCGGCAGGAACCGTGCAGTGGAAACTGAAGGCTGGGTCCATTCTTGGTGGCTTCGTTCTGTCATGCAGTCCAGGTTGTCATAGCGAGAGGACCCAACGCCGACATTATTGCACAAAACAATCTTTACTCCAAGAAACCAGAACAGGACGACAAAACACACGGACCAAACAGTACGAAGCCACACTGGGAATGAGACGAACAGGGTTTACATACACAGGCAAGGTGAGAGGATTGGACAACGAGACACAGGTGGACACAATGAGGGCGGGGCCAGCAATCACAGAAGGAAACAATCAGGGCCAGGGCAGACAATCACAGGGAGACAGACGACACAAGGACTTCCAAACAAGACACAAAACTAACACAAACTCCAGATCATGACAAATTAATTACGAAGAGCTTTATCATTCTAAATCGAAACACGACTCCAACGAGCTGCTTTGCCAAGGCGGTTTTGGAGCGGTTGCGTATTTAAAAGTGGCGTCTGGTGTGACCGCACCCTTATGTTGAGTTCTTTCATTACAGCCACACTGTCACACAGAAGACACACAGCTTTGACATTTACATCCGTGAACACACACTGAGCCTCCACCTGTCTTGAACTCCTGTTTTCAAATTCCACCTTTCGTTTTGCCATTTTTTGGAGAGAGGGATAGTTGAAAGTTGACAGAAGTGGTGCGTAATACAGACTGTGAGGCGCGCATTCGCGGGCCCGCGATTGACGTGCCGACACACGGACAGTGCATTGTGGGATTTGTAGTATTATGGTGGTGTGTGCGATGTACCGGCGGGCCAGCTCTAATACTAAATAGATTTTATCAAGCAGGCCAAAGATGATTCATTCACGGGCCGGATCTTGCCCGCGGGCCGTGAGTTTGACACGTGAACAACAACAACAAGACAACAGAAGCAGCTCGTTATTTTCGCCGCCTGTTATCACATAATTTTACCTTATTTTGCTCCCCTTGTCTGCATTGGATGTATATGTATATGTTTAAGGATATGTTTATATATGTATGTATACGTTTATGTATATGTTTATATATATATATATGTTCATGTTTCTGACATTTGAATGCAGGTCAAGTCGAGTTTCTCCACAAAGAATTACACAAAAGCAAAACTTCAAATCCTGTCTGTTTTAGAGATGTGCTGAAAAGTATCTTGGAAATAAATTATTCGGCGTGAAAAATAACACATTAAATATGACCAATCAACTAAGAAGTCTTAGACCAAAACTACGGATGAGTCAACGAGCAGACAAAGAGGGGGCGGGCCTACAGTCTATAGTGTGATAGGAAGAAGCCAACAAGTAAAGTTGTGTTCGATGTTTCTCTCCAAAACTAAATATTTACAACGTCGACCTCTATAAAACTTGCGTAAAATAAATGTCCTTCCTCATAAAACTATATCAAATCCTACCTTCTTCTTCTACTTTTGAGTGTTTTGCATAAAGTTAAATAGACCAAGATAGAGTTACGGATTTGCAAGGATAATATATCTAAGTTCTTTTTTTCCATTTATGGAACAGATGAGGTAGAAAAAGAAAATCTTTCCTCGTCTTTTTCTGTGAAAACATGAAGCGTTTTTGGTTTCATTTATAGTTTCGTCAGGATCATTTTTCGAAGTGTTTGGTTGTAATACTACCCGATGTTCAAAACAGAGTAAAGCATTGATGGACTCTCAACACAAGGTCAATAGTGTGTGTTACCAAGTTGTGTAATATAAAACTCACGAGAAGAGAGCATGAACCCGAACACCGTATGTATGTGTTTCTTACTTGCCTCCAAGGTGTTTATTATGATTACGCAATGTTTAAATTTACTCTAATGTGCTACAGAACATGTGATACCAACATGAGTGAGTGCTTTTGTGATGTGTGGAGATTTAAAATGTTCTCTTTCAGTCAAAATATTAATTGTGTTTATGTTGACAAATTTGACATTTGCAACTAAACTTTTAAAGCAATTATCTGACATTTTATCTAATATATGTATATTGAGTTTGCACAATTATGCCTTTTTTTTCTTTTTCTTAAATCAAAGAAAACTGCGTCATCCAATGAATAAAGCTTTAGGTTGCAACTCATTTATAAAGGAAACACCATCCCTGGAGATCCTGGACATCCTATTTCCAATGAGCTCAAAATAGAAGTCTAAATAGCCTCTCTAGACGTGGAGGGGAAATTGTGAGGCACGGAAAGAGTGTGTGATGAAAGAAATGGTTGTAAAGAGAAGGAGAAAAAAAAGACAAAAGGGACGAATGAGAAGAGGAGGATCAGTGAACACATTGTAATCAGAGCTAAATGAGGGAGCATGAGTGGGGCAACAATGGAAACGGATTGAAGTGAACGGAGACGGCGTGAGAGACGGACAGAGGCGGGTCATTAAGAAGCCTCTAGTGGAATATAATGAGGGATTATCATTTTAATGTGTGGCTTAATATCCCTGCTTGTGAAGGCTTGTGTGGGAGGCAGGCGTACACACCTAGCCGCTACACCTCCCATCCTCCCTCTGCCTCTGCTTTTTATTTGCCATGCCCACCTCCCCCTTAATGCCAATCTAAGCATTGATGAACATACGGCGGTGTTTCAACAGGACACCCCTCCTGAGACCATCCATTTTCACCAGCAGCCACATATGACAAAAAAATAGATTTTAGAACAGACAAAGCAATAAAAGAGACGAAAGAGGTCAAACGTAACAAATTATTCTACAGCTCAATATTCAGTGGCTTGAAATTCATCATTCTGCAGGCAAGCAAAGTTTTGATTAAACCTCACCATTAGAATGTCAAACTGTATTAGTCCTCCACATTTAAATATAAATAATATAATATATATCTACATATATATCACCATTAGTTGTTACTCTCATGGTTTTCACATAATAGCTCTCCTTGTGACAGTAAACTTCATGTGAGTATAAATAAACGATGAAGCCTCCATCCCCTCTATTCTTTCTCTGTGTCCATATTATTTATTTGTTTTTTTTTCATTATTGATGACAACAAAAAACACTTTCTTTGCCTGGGCCAGAATTTTAAATCGGGAAAGAAATATTGTCCAACGGTAGTGTGTGGCAGAAAACATCCAACTCCAGGCTAATGAATATTTTTTTTAAATCCTTTCTTAAATATGGCCGAGACATTGTGCATAACAACGAGACTCGAAGTCTGCAGCGGTTCGAGCAGCTCTGTGAGGCTGAATTTATATTATGTTTATTCATGTTTATTCAGCTAGATGCTAACACATCTCCGGTTACCATGTCGGCGTCACAACATTTGCTTCTAAGTTTGAGGAAATGAAATCACCAAAGTCATGATAATTCATCCGCAAGGGAACACAATGTACAATGTATGTACAATATGGCAGCAATAGATGTTGAGCCATGAACGCTTGTTCTATATTTGTTAAATTAATTAAAGTGAGGTTATTTTTTAAAAGATAAGTAACTTGACCCTCATGCCTGCTCATGGCACTTTGATGGTTCACCCTCTGGATACCATGGACATCTGTAGGGAAAGGCTCTGGGTCACCAACGCGGGAGGTTTTAATTCACAAAAATAATGGCAATCCATGCAACAACAAAAAAATTACTTCTGATGTGATTATCTTTTAATGAAGGTGGATTCTGAAACGCGGCCCTGAGGGT
Source organism: Pseudoliparis swirei (assembly GCF_029220125.1). Classification (NCBI taxonomy): domain Eukaryota; kingdom Metazoa; phylum Chordata; class Actinopteri; order Perciformes; family Liparidae; genus Pseudoliparis; species Pseudoliparis swirei. Next base: position 11,038,532 of record NC_079398.1, read on the forward strand.
TCATGAAAGACAGAACGATGTCGCTGCGGGCGTAAACTCTGTGATTGCCGTGATGGACACACGTAACTGTATATCATTATTGTATCATGCAGGCACATTTCAATACATCCCTGATTCATAATGTGTACGTATTGTATACTTATGTATGATTGCTATTTAAGCAGAAGCTCTTTTTTTGAGCCTTGTGAAAACGCTGTAACCTCGTTGCCACCGGTGACATTTAGATGGAAGAGTGCATCTCATCTTTTGGAGACGTGGTGATTTTCATGAGCACTCCACACTGGCCACATATTGCTCTTAAGGGCAGAGATATCTTAATTTCATGAAGAAAAATCAATAGAATGTGACAATGTATTAACCTCAGTGACATTTAGAGTCACCGTCTTTCTCATTTGCACACACACACACACACACACACACACATTATGCAGACGGACTCTTGAACTCAAGGGTTAAATTCAATATACGTATATTGTTTTGCATTTACACAAGCCATAAGCTATTTATTCGGGTAAATATTTTACAATAAATAGGCAAAAGAATAAGTCACGCATTAAGACCAAATCAGGTGTAAAAAACAACTCTTTCTTGTCCTCTTCTTTTTATCATCATTTAATTGTATCATATTTTATGAAATTGTAATATTTAGCATATGAATTTTTGTGGAAAATTTCTTTTTTTTCTTTCTGTAAAGAAACAGTGACCCTGCCCATGAAATACTAATCAGGCTATCCTTAAGTGCAAGTGGAAATCTGTGCCGAATTTGAAGCTATTCGCTGAAGGCGTTCCTGAGAACCGATTTGGATAAACCAGGGGCGCTCACACTTTTTCAGCATGCGAGCTACTTATAATGTGACCAAGTCAAGACAATCGACCGACGGGGGGTGGGGGGGTGGGAGGTGAACCGGCGTCGGAGCTCTGCGGCGCGCGAGACGGCGAGCAGAGGACTGTTAACGCGACACGTAAAGACAGAAATGACATGCTTCTGCTGTAATTTGGCGCTATAGAGAAAGTTACAGGGGGGCGGGTCAATTTTTTTTAATGTCATGCGATCTACCAATACTACGCCGCGATCGACTGGTAGATCGCGATCGACGTATTGAGCACCCCTGGGATAAACATTCTGAGGAGGTTGCCGTCAGTGAAGGCAAAGAATACGCAGCGGCTTGAAACAGAATTGTTGTTGTTGTTGCAGAAGCACAAAAAACCTAACCCTAACCTTTTAACCCTTTCCCTTTAACCCTAACCCTCTAACCCAGGAGTCGGGTACCTATGGCTCTTCCGGTGACGGCATATGGCTCCCAGACAATTGAGTTGAAAAAAAAAAAACTCTGGCCGCCCCCCTGTAATTTTCTCTATCGCGCCAGATTACAGCAGAAGTAATTTAAGGTCCTTTTCTTAAAGAGCACGTCTTTGTTCTCTTATTAAACTAATCAGCCGTGTGTTATTGATCGTCTCTACACAGCAGCATGTCATTTCTGGCTCGCCGTCCAAAAGAAAAGTCACCTGCACCCCCCCCCCCCTCCTCCCCCGTAGCATCATGCAGCACCAGAAGTCGCATTAAAAGCAATACATATTTAATTTATTATACGTTAAAAATACTATATGGCTCTCAAGGAAATATATTTAGAAATATTTGGCTTTCATGGCTCTCCCAGTCAAAAAGTTTCCTGACCCCTGCTCTACTCTATCCCTAACCTTCTAACCCTAACTTGATATCACACTGCGTGGGCCAAACACATAGCCGGCGACCCAGAGCTGAACAACCATGCACTCGTGGGGCATAAACAACCTTAAATCGCTGAGTGGTGATTTGTTATTGATGGCTCATTTAGTGACACTCCCACACTCTTAATTTCCACAAGACCACCTGCTCCGACCCCCCAGCATCATGTCCACAACTTTCATCAAAGTCCAAAGTGTTATCTGTTATTGATTTGCCTGTATAGGGGTTTCAGGTGGTGCAGGCTCCTCCCCCTAATCGCCTTGTCACCTCCGCCACGGTCCACAGGACCGAGGAGCACTGAGCATGACTTGTGACGAACCCAAAACTCCCCAAAGATCAAAGTGAGACGGCGAAGAAGCACAACAACAAAAAACATCTTCAGATACTTGAATTCTCTGTTGGCTGCGGTTTCAAAAATGTCTTTTGTAGTCCACCTTCAGAACTGCACGCTGAAAGTGATACTTCAATCAAAGCCTGTCTTCCTTGTGTGAACCACTTGAAGGGTGACAGCAGCTTCCGATAGTGACGGTGGGAGGAAAGTAACCTTCCTCTAACCACTTCTGAGGGAAAGTCACTTCTGTGCTGACAAGAAGTCAACTTGTCAATCCGATTCAATGTTGTGTTGAAAAAAAGCCTCTCCGAATTGTTTTTGGGGAAATTACAGGCGGAGAATGCTTGCGTGTTATTTGGGTGGTTTTGGGCATAGGATAGGGTCACATCTAGATACCGAGGGTGAGTAGGATAATCATAACCAAGCACTGCACTCTGCTATGAGTTACAGGTTGAGTTTGAACACTAAAAACCGAAACCATACACACAGTATTCTTAGTGGTGGAATCTGGAGCCACCTGTCCATTATAGCTCTTGTCGATTCGGCAGATGAGCTAACGATGAGGAGCCTTCAATTCTTCCGGGTAGGTTTCTGTGACAAAAACGAGTAGTTCTGCTCATCATACCACGCCAACTTTTTCCTGAAGGAATTGGGACACAATCTGCATTGGATGGGCCAGAGAGGTCTTTTCAGACATCTCATTAAGCATGCAAGAGTAAAACATATCACAGATGCTTAGCAACTCTTGACCAATGTTATATTTATGCTGCTTTTGCTACCTTACCAAGCTCCACACTGGGGTGAAGAATATGAGAACGATCTTTAAATATCCCACAACAGTGTCAAAACCTCCTGAGTTGTCTCAGGAAGAGCTGGTTGTCTCCGAGTATTTGAAACTTTCTATCCCCGTCGCTGCATAACTGAGGCGAGCTAGAAGCAGCCATATGCATATCCTCAAATTTACCTGAGAATGTGTTCAGTTTGTTTGGGATCAAAGGGTCATCATCACGGATAAGATGGTTACATTTATGGCCATAAGTTTGGTGTTGGCTCTATAGTTGTCTGTTGCCTTTTTCCCCGCCCTTTAAAAAGCATCTTTGCGCTTCAGTATTGATCGACATCCCGACTCTGAAATGATTTCTACTTCTCCAAGTCGAGAATTTTGATTTCCCAGCTAAACCGTAGTTTGCTGTTACTCTAGACTGTCACAGTTTTGGAGGGAATGCATATGCTTTTAGCAAAATTTATATTTTCGGTCACAGTATCAGATTAATCATCTAAATCGAGACGGCTATCCTTCAAAGTCTAATTCCCGTGCTAACGTTAACGGTAAAGATGTCGAGTGGAATGTCAGGAGTAGCTGCAGATCAGATTCAGCATCGACCCATATTTGCATCGATCTACAACTCTCTTCCTTTTTCTATTCTTCACCCATAAAGTGGTTGTGTAGCTTTGAAAGGAACAAACAAGTGTAATATGTTCTACTAAGTGTGGGAGGGTGATTCATTGCACAGGTAAGTGAGTGCATGTGATTGCAATGCACGCTGGGGTGTGGGGGCGTTCAGGGACATGCATTTATCAATGTTAAACTAGACGCACGTGTAAGCTAAAGATGCACATTCACACGCTCACTTTAACTGTGTAAAATATGAATATTATGTTAGCAATGATAGCTTTGGTCGTTTTTACAGGGAGATTACAGGAACAGACACTCTCCAACTCACAAGGTGAGGAACATTGTAATGGAACGATGGGGAAAGGAAGCCGAGGCCTACAGAGATGTGAGAAGCAGAGACTTATAGCTGAAGACATGACCTGTACACAAATGAGCATTTATGATCATTATTATCAACATTGTTTTAAAGATGAACAATCCTGTGTAGGGGCTGCCTGGACAATTCAATGCGTCTAGAAAAGAAACTTAATTCAACACGATCCAAAATGTGGTCAACCCAATCAAAACTATAGATGACCATTTACTTGGCCGAATCTGATTTCAGTTTTTTTTAAGTCTGACTAGCCCATTTGTAGCCCATTTATAAATGGCATTAAGGCCCCCAAAATATTTTCAACCGTCCCTAAATCAGTGTAAACTGTCCAGCCCAACGATGCGGCTCTCCATCCAAATGCTGCTGGGAAATGTTACTGAAAACCACAAATGTCAAGCTCATGATGGCACAAGATGCAGATCTGGTGATATTTCACGGGATAAGCAAAGCTCGCATGGATGGGCTGATGCTTGGGTATGGGAAAAGATGAGTAGGATTCATCCTCTGGGAAACCTCCATGCATGCACCAAATATCATGGCAATGCATCCAATAGCTTGAAATACTTCAGGCTGGACCAACCATCGGCTGGCAGGCATTGCTCCGCTGCTGGCGTGGCTACATGAACCTATCAAAGTCTACTTGCAGCCCCATTTTATTGCACTGCATTCCAATGGATTGCAAGCAGTTTAATCGAAGAGTGACTTTGTCAGTTTACCGTCACGTTATACAGAGAACACTGGGAAAGTTGAATATTTGAGAGGCTGGACGAGCTCCATGCACAATAATTCTTTAAGCATCACCTCCAATCTATCTTCCAGCTTTGCAACTTGTTGTTGGTCATGGTTCTATCATTGAAGTATTTCGACTTTTACATCATCGTTTAGATGACATGTCTGTGTGATCTGGTGGGATGTTGAAATTGTTCCAGGGTTCAGGTCCGAATCTGGTAAAGATATTTTGTTCACTATGATGCCAAGTCGGGTTCGGAGGAAATTCCAGGTCTCTTGAAGGACGCTTGACATTTCTCAGACAGGAGTCCTAAACAGAAAGTAACGCTTGTATTCTCGGTCCAAAGCACTCATGAGAAACCTGGCACACCCCTACTTTTAGAACCATTTAGCTATTAAAAAGAAGGAAATAGTCCCTAATATCATACACTATAAAGCTTCTAAAAAGAGGCATAAATAATTTAGCTTGAGTGGTTTTGAGAAGTATGCACTCTCTTATGTATCAACAAATGTTAAATCATGCCTTACGCTGTAATGCAAGGCTTTCAAACTGAAATGACATATTAAGACGATGCATTCAACCAGCATGCAAGCTGATTACTTGTACATTTTTCCAAAGAAATCTTTGACAGCAACATTTCTTTAGCGAGAATTCCTCGGACTTGGAGGCTTTTAACGAGGTGAACGCGGGGTGTCAAGGAGCCAATCATCGACAAAAACAAATCCAACGTTCATGCGCAAAGGAAATGTGCTTATATATATTTACCAGATGCATTTGTTCAGAATGTGACTCAATGAAGAGGAGAACATTTATGACGACACCATACCGTACCCTGTGTACACTTTGACCAATGTGTTGCGGAAGGTTTAAATTGTTTAATGATTCATTTTAACAGTTTCCGGTGCACAATGTTATTTTATCGATAATTAGGGCAGTGAAAAAGCAATTGTATGTGTGTGCAGGAAACAACTCCTGGATGAAGGTGACTCGTCTAAAGTAAAGATGAGTCCAGCCTCAGCTCCTCAGGTGTAGCAATCACTTTTTTTATGAAGAGCGAATGTCTTTCTACTTTTAATCTAGTAATATTGCATTGATCTTCACAGGGAAATGTATTCCCCCCCCCTCCCATCTTCAATCCGTGATAGTTTTGGCTTTCCACTCCATCTGCAGATTGCATAATGCAGGATGAGCTGCAGATCATTTTTCCCGACTGGGAATCAATACCCGCACAGGCGACCAAACTAAACCTGGAACACGGTTTCATTAGAGCAGCACAACCATCCGGAGAGGACGTTCGTGTTTCCTTTGTGAAATAAATAGAAACATGTAAGGACTGTGTTGAACAGATACTAGCTCTCGGAGAAAAAAAAACATACAGTACGTGATAGTCACATAATATATTAAGAGATGCATCAGTGCAAGAAGAGTATACAGGAAGTGTAAGAAGATTTCCAATCCTACATTCTCATTAATAACTTAAATGTAGATGACTTGGATAGTAATGCGGTAATGAATAATTCCTCTCAAAGGTCTGTGATGCCTCTTGAATAACTGAGTGGTGCTGTGTGGGGAGGTTTTGAAGTGCAGCCCTTTATGAACAAAGACACTAGCCGTTTCTCAATATGCGTTCTTGTCCGTACTTTCCTCTACTTGTGGACTCGTGAAACGTCATCAGTCGCAGCCCGAGTACATATTCCAATTCAAAGTTCGCTTCTCGCAAAGCACGGTCAAAATACCCGGATGTGACTTGATTCTCCCACTTTCCGGAGGATGCATCAGAGGAGACTTGTGCGTACTCTGGCCAGCCGATATCCCAGAATGCATTTCGCACCAGCAACCGGAAACAATAGCGGAGAAGAAAATAATTAACTGACAGATGACTTTTTATGAATACTACTGTTGTTGAGTCACGGAATATAATTTTACTATGTTTTCAGGCGAGAAGTTAGTAGTTTCAAAATCAAATCTGTGGTTAGTTTGTTATGATTCAGCCTCATAAATATCTGCGCCGTGGATTTGAAGTCCGGCTCGCTCAGTGAGCTCTGCAGCGCCGGGCGGTCAGCCCGCTGTGTGGCCGCCGACAGCAGCCTGATCTCGGCAGGACTTTCTTAAATGCTCCGCTGGCTCTGATGTCTCCGTAGCGGTTAGACATGAGATATAATTTGGTTTGGAGGATCTAACGAGCACAAAGAGTTTATTGATTCATAACTTAATATTTTAATTAAACTTTAATGTTGACCTATAGCGGTGTCTTTTTACTTTTGACTGAATTATGTGTATGATTATATTTGAATTGTGTGTATATAAATAAATAAATATCCACACACACAATTCAAAATAAAAAATATCTATTTAAAGGATAATGAAAAAAGTTGTCATATTTTGTTGGACTGTAATAATTTACAGTGAATAATTAGAGTAAACACATGAGCAAGAACAGCTGATGTGGTGACGTCATTAAGACCCCGTTTACACGATGGGAAAACGCATATATTTTCATGCGTTTTGGCCTTTCATTTACACAAAAACGGAGGTTTTATCACGGAAAACGATCATTTCTAAAAACTCCGGCCAAAGTGGAGATTTCTGAAAATTCAGTTTTTGTGTTTGCGTGTGAACTAGGTCAAACGGAGTTTTAGGTTGTCAAACGTCACAGTATGCGACTAAAAATGCTTCACGTCATGTGAGCGTCCTGTTTACAGTTAGTTTGCTTAGCTGCGCCCGAGTTATTTCCTCCTTGACATGAGGATACTCCTCGGAGGTCTCGGACGGGTACTGTTCTAAGAACAATGCCAACATATCCCTATATTTAGTTTGGCATGATTCCCAATCCACATTATCGAGTGCTTTATTTGCCTTATAATCTAAGGCGACTTGAAGCAGCAGCTCCACTTCGCTGTCTATCCATACAAATGAACCTCGCGCCATATTTACTCTCTAAAGGAAAAGGAAGTTGATCGTGTTTTTCGTAGTTGTTGTTGGTTTTGAGAATTCTGATTGGTTTGCATGTCTTTATCCTTCTCGTTACACTGCCGACTACAGGTTTGGCATAGTTATGATGGCGCCGGGCGTGTTATCTGAGTTCATATAAAGAGAAACTTTTTTGAAAACGACCTTGTGTGTACAACGTTATTTTTGAAAACGGAGGGTCAGAAATATTCGTTTCTGTAAATATGTGTAAATGTGGCCTAAGTTAGCTGCTGTTCTAATCGCAGAAAGACAGTCCTCCCATCCTCCCGTCCTGGAGTCCCAAGACCAAACTCCCAAGTCCCGACTTCAAAAGAACACAAGTCTGTACTCCGTGTACTTGGAATTGAGAAACGGCTACTATGTTATTTACAGTGCAGCCAAAAGCAAAGGAAATGGGATAAGCAGAAAAACACTGTCAGGCAAACATTATTGGAAATTCAGGCAGAAGTTAAAGCTTAGATTATACATATGTATTTCCATTTGACAACAGCAAATATTTTGATAATAAAGTGTGTTAAAAATATAGGATATCCAAACACACCAACACGCTGTTTTTGAAGTTCATGATTCTGATAGCACAAATACAGAAATCCTCCTGAATGTTTTTTTAAAAACATTTTCAACATATCTCACGATGTAGAGACATCACCAGAATCAGCGATTGCCATAAAGTATCTAGACGGCGTCATACTGCAAAGATTAGTTTCATCTCGCCATGTTTTCATAATGAACCGTTACTATTTCTACGCTTCTCAGTGGCTGTTGGCTCTCTCTCCGATCACATTTCGTTCAACTTCATTTATGAAACCTCTTACTTTTATTCTCAAAAGTGCACCAGATTGATGCTTTGAACTGAAATAATTTACAACATTTTCTTCAGAACAAGCCAATAAAACATCCTGAACTGCTAATGCCTTGAGCCATAGGAGAATACTCCACTGGGAAGGCCTTCCCAGGTCATAGTTAGATCTTTTCTGCAGCTTGGGAATCCACCGCCAGGCCGGGGAACGCCCTCCGAAGTGTATTCAGAGAGAACGTAAAGCAACTTTTAGACAAACGGCCACTGCACACAAAGCCGATAGAGTCAAACAAAATTAGAGTAGATGCAAATACAGTGGGTACAGAAAGTATTGAGACCCCTTTAAAATGTTCACTCTTTGTTTCATTGCAGCCATTTACTAACATCCAAAAAGTTCATTTTATTTCTCATTAATGTACACTCAGCACACCATCTTGACAGAAAAAAATGTAGAAATGTTTGCAAATTTATTAAAAAAGTAAAACTGAAATAACACATGGTCATAAGTATTCAGACCCTTTGCTGTGACGTTCATATTTAAGTCACATGCTGTCCATTTCTTCTAATCCTGCTTGAGATGGGTCTACTCCTTCATTGGAGTCCAGCTGTGTTTAATTAAACTGATTGGACTTAATTTGCAGATGATACTTTGGCCGGTCACAAACTGCACAAAGTGGTCGAACACACCTAGAACAACCCCGCCCTCTCGTTGGGGTGTGGGCCTCAAGTGTCTCAGAATTAGACATTTGCATTCTCCAAATTGTATTGCCACTGTTTAGTGAACTGGAAAGGTTTTTGTCAAGACATAAACACTGTGAAAACATTTCAGTGCAATAAATCGGGCGCCTGATATCCGAAAATTTCATTTTGCGGGGGGGTGGGGGGGGTGCTGATGGAAATGTCACTCTTGGCTGTCTTCAAAACTTGAGAGCTGCATCAATAGCCGGCGAGGGTTTCCTGTCCGCACTGCGTCACTGCGTGGCGAGATCAAGTACGTCGAGGCGGATTAAGTAATGAGGGGTAGAGATGTGAAAAGTGTTCAGGCTGCAGCTTCGCACACACAGCTTTGTAATGATGAGTGAATTAGTTATGCTTTCTTTGAATCATGTCACAGAAGCCTCTGTGATGCCTTTTGAATAAGTAATGAGCTCTCCCCATGAATTTTTATTCTTTTGGTTTCAGAGACGCTTTTGATCGTCTTTTTGCTTTCCGCGTCGTACTTTCTATCCATCATCTCCCCCTCCCCCTCCCCCCCACACACACACACACATACACACACAACCCTTCCCCTTAGTGCACAAGGCCTTCACCCTTTCACATTGATGAAACATTCAAACTTGGATTAAAAAGGGTTTGCGAGTATGAACCAGTATGAATGAATCAGTAGGGTTTCCTCTTCCGCTTCCATCCTCCCGTGAGCTCGTCCGCCATTCACAGAGAAAGATAGGAGCGAGGACGTGTCGGCTGATGTGGCACCGAAAGTACTCGTCACACGAAACCTTTCACCATGATTGGTTCAATTTTCAGCTTTAGGGCCATATTTTCTCTTTCCACTTGTGCCTGAGGACTATTGTGCCTCACTATATAGAGAGCTGAGATTGTTCTGCAATTGTTGATGTAAAACACATGGGTATGTGTCATATGTGAGTACCTTTTAAAATGTGTAAAATCGAGAACATGACTCCATAGTGTTAAGCAAGTAGCATCCGAGTAGCCTACACGTGTAGAGAGAGATTGGAGCGGGGGAGGGGACGCAATTAACGGGCTACTTTCCAAAATGCATTCTGAAGTTCAACCAAAGCTAACACGGGCCATCGGCAGTCTGAGCGAAAGGAAGTCGAGTATCTTCATTCTGGTATTAGTCTGTAGTTGTGCTGTGTGCCAGCATCCGGCCTCCATGCAGCTGCCAGGATGAAACCCCGTTGTGGCTCACCGTGAAAACACCGCAGGGAAACTTACACTCGGAACTTTGGACCGCAAGTGCGACATGTTCTTTCTTTTGCCGAAGCCTCACGTGAACGTCAGCAGAGGTTTTGCGTGTTAAACTAAGCCTATAGATTTGACATCCCTCATTCCCACAGCGCTGCGTTACGGAGGGATTTCTGAATGGACAAAAGGAGTTATTAGAATTAGAATAATTTGAATTAGAATTAGCTTTATTGGCCTTGTGCGTGTGCACATACATCGAATTTGACTCGGTTTAATTTACACTCTCGTCGTACGTGCATGGAATTTACATATCGTAATTTATTTATCGTAGGGACCAACATGCAACGCATGTTAGCAAGATGGGTATTTTATTGATACAGATTTGAACCAGACCAAGAGCCGCCTGGCTCAGCTGATACGTCACCATGCTAGCAATGACACTGCTAGCTATACAGCAAACTGGAGCGGTCTATAAATCTCTAGCTTCTTTGTAAACACAGAACCCATTTCTCCACAAAGACAGAGTTGGTCGAAAAAGAAGGCTTTCCGTGTCTGACGGCTTCCAGCCGAGGGCAGCCGATGTGTCAGTTGAGAGCAAACAATGTCCTAATGGGATCATGTGAAGACTCAACCCGTCAACCCCCGAATGCTACAGAGAGGAGAAGAGGGGAAAGTAAAACACACGCACCGTCCACAACTGGAGTCCTCTGGTTGAAGACGTGTGTCGGCTACAAAAATGTTCAACATTCTCAAACTGGAACCTTCATTTTCTCCCGAGGCTCCTGGCGATGCGCCTGGCGAGCTACTTGAGTGGCCCGACTGGGGAGAATGGAGATGATTTCCTGCAACTGGTTATTTCAGTTTAACAAGGGTTCAGATCCAGCTGCACACGCCAGCGCTCAGCTCAAATGTATGTGAGACATTGTGATGCGCCTCATTCAGAGAGATCTGTGTAAATCATGGTGGTTGCCAATAATTGTTATAAGTATATTACAAGGTTAAAGGCTCAACAATAACTTAGCTGCTGCGCTGCACTCAACTGTGTTAGTGTGCTTTGTGTGTTCTGCATCGACAACACCGGCAACTGGTGTGATCGATGGTAAGGTGGCCTTGATATAATAGTGTCTGGGGGGGGGGAATTAAGTATGTTTTAGAAGGGAACATAAATCTCAACTTTGGCCGAGAAGTTTTTGAATTCATAAACCAAAAGATTTTCACGAAGTCAAATCCAGTTTTCGAAACTATTCCACGTCTGCATTGTTTTTGGCATTTAGTACCGACAGTACTGAATAGCTGGGACGACCCAGAGTAAAAACAGATATAAAGTCAGTCCTGTAAACCAGGTGTTCAGTATTGTTGCTCAACTGTCTTGCATCTAAAAATGTGACGTTTGAATCATGTCTAACATTTCATAATTGTTGTGCTCCACTTTTCAGAAGAAATAACAAAAACCCAAAAAACATTGTTAATTTTTTTTAAAACAATTTTATAACTACATTCAAGATCACATTTAGTCTGAATTGACAGCTGAACCAGGATTCGATTAACATCCTCAGAATGGCTCCTTCATTCCGAGTAACTAGAACTGATCCTTGTGTTTCATAGACCTCCCCGAGCCTCTGTCGATGTACACTGTACCTTACTCATTTAGTTAGAATCAAATTCCATTTCTATTACAGCAAAATGTGTTTTTAGCCAGATAAACTCTGCATGCGTCCTTCCCCCCCCCCCCCGCGCCGACCTCTGCTTTATGATTAGCCGCACTGGGACCTCATCAGAGCCCGGACATTGATTCCGGGTCAGCGTAATGGAGGGGACATTTCAGCCCGCCACCCCAGCCCTTGTCATACACTCCCCAGGGATCAGGAATAGAATGGAGGAGCAGGAAGTAATTAATGGCTCTGGTTTCGCTCACCTATTTGTCCTGTATCCTAATATATCACAGGTGTGTCCGTGTGAAGGAAACGGTTCGTGGTGAAGCACCCAAGAAAGTCGGCTAAACGCCTCCAGCTGCTTTGGAAAATTATGCATGAGAACGTGACATCCGTTAAAAAAATGATGTGGAAAAAGCCCGTGGACTAGGATGCATCATCGGAAACACATAATTCGAAACTGTCATTTTTTTGCGTCTTCAATAAAACCATCAGTGTGAGTAGTTTGAAGAGCTGAGCTCACATGGCAGGTGACGTAAAAGAAATAACACTATTATTCCTGCCACTTAATCCTCTGGGGTCGTCAAACACGCTGGCATGTTTGACACTGTTTACATTTTTAAAATACAGAGCAGAGTTTAAACTACTGGATGAAAGTAGTCGTCGCACAAAACCGTTCACCATGATTCGTCAGCGTGTTTGACGACCTCAGAGGGTTCATGAAACTCGGCCTACTCAACCCACCGTGACGCGCCGTGGCGCCCACTTCATGTGGTCCGTCATGAAAGAAGAAGTGGTTGTTACTCCAAGGTACATTATCCAATCTGCCCCAAATATATTTGACATGATGTTAGTTCAGGCCTGAAATTGTAAAACTATGTACAATATGTAACCTACTCGCATGACAGATTCCCTCGGCTTTTGGTGTGAACACAGGAGGAGAACCGGTCTTCCAAACTAGCTTTTTAAAATTTTAATTTGACATGTTCTGAATAGTATCTCCGTACCATCATTGCCAAGTCGGCTGAGAGCCAAACCCCCCCCGTCCCTCACGCGACTACTATCAAACGACCTACGACCTCTCCTGTATTTGTCTGTTGGCTGTACAAGAATCAGGACGTGAGTTATTATTCTGTAAAATGCACCACATCTCGTGAAGAACAGCGCACATCGTCATTGTTAAAATGGGAGCTTTGTCTTGCCCCAAGATAATCATTATACTCTGTGACGAGTTATCACGAGTTATATTCTTTTTTTTTCCCTCTCCCATTGGTCCAGAGGGGCGGGGCCACCGCTTTGCTTGTCTATTGCATTCAGGCGGTAAACAAAGAGCACAAAGCAGACGAGGCAATGTGCCGCTCCATCACACCCGTATGTTCAATGTACTGCACGTGTCTGCCCATGCATCTCCCACTCGATGGGAAACGCTCTATAGAAGTCGATATGCAGAAACAAAACACTATTCATTGGGGACATCGGGACTATTGGACTCACTTCTGGTATCAATCTGCCGACTTAACGACCATTTTATGCGGGCCGTTTTAACGGGCCCCTCGCATCGGTGTGAAAATGTGGTCGTAAAACAATTGTGATGAGCCGAAACCACCTGCGAGGTGGTTTTGAGATTGTGTCTATTTATCTGTATCTAAAACTTCAACTCTACTGTTCCAACAGGGTGTGTCCTTAATTTATTGGACATTCAATGACACGTAACAATGGTTCAGAAAAAGGACCCGCGCTTCCAAATCCACTATATTGAAACTGACTGGGCCCTGTGCTTGCTGAAGAGGCCTTTTTATATAAAACCTGGCTATTCTTCCTAAAATTCAATATATTTATTTTTCACCAGTTGTTGTCCATTTCAGCAGGCTTGTGTGTGTGTGTGTGTGTCTGTGTGTGTGCGCTGTTTGTTATCTGCTGAGCCATCGAGAAGACAGGGCTGTTTTTCTTTCGGTGTTGTGTTTATGGTAATTCTGTTTTAATTTTTCCCGCAGCAGCACAAAACAGTAAAGGGATCCAGATTGCTGGAGGTGCAACAAACATTAACAACCTGAATATTTTCATAATCTTTCATATTTAACCCTCTTGCTTTGCCAGATGCATTATTTCAGTCGGTGCGATTGGGAGACCGGCAATCGTCTTGGGCCCACCGTTTGTGCCATAACCTGTTAATTTAACAGCCGTGCTTTTAGTTAACAACTTTTTTCTAATTTGACCCTGGAGCTTTATTTTAAAAGTGCACTGGAAATGACAAAGTGGATTTACCTTTATGAGCTCAGTTCGACACAGAAAATGTTTTGCTCATCATACGTGTGGTTATGCCCAGTAAGTAAAAGCAGTTGTATTAAACGGTGTGTTTCTCTGAGAAAATACACTCACGTATGTGATTTAAACTCATATTTGGTGTAGAAATTCACTTTAATGCAAATTCTCCAGCTTCAATGCACATGTGTGTGCGTGTGAGTTGTGTGGAGGAGGCCTTCCCCACTCACAGTAGCTGATGCTGTGTCACAGTTTCTATGTGTGTTCCTGTTTGACAGCCTCGTGATGTCCACAGGCGAGCAGCGATACACGTCTGCTGTTGTCCAGGAGCGTCTCGCCAAAGACTGCAGGTAAACTAAAGCAGTTATAGCCAGGCGTCACATTCTGAGACTGCGCCTTCACTGGAGAAGAAGACGGACGTTCAACAAGCATCCTTAAACGGCTTTCACTTCGCTGCAACTGGGAGAGGGACAATAACACAGTGTGTACAACATGTTCTACATGAGCCACTCCAGCTATACGGGGGACACATGCTGTATACAGCTAATATACATCCACTGTGTCCAGGTCCACTGTGGGTGGGAATCACAGAGGAACTCCACACACTGACAATGACATCAAGGTGATACTCGATGCATCACAATATCTTGGTTAGAGGAGAGAGAAATGTCTTTTAACCCTCCCGTTGTCCTCGGGTCAATCTGACCCTCGTAACTGTATATACACGTACATATGTGAATTACAAGCCTCTACCCCTGTCCTCTGGGTCAAAAAGACCCAGGTCAGGGTAACCCCGGCACGCATCTCTCGTGCTCTGGCCAGCACTTGAACGCAGGACTTCGTGTTCACCAAACACGTGCTTCAACCCACTAAGCCACAGCGCCTACATGAAGATTCCTTTTCACACTGCATCAAGTTCTCTTCTCTACCAAAAGTACAAAACCATAAAATTCAAATACACGATCCGATTCTTGAGGCACTGGCGGGAGTTGAACGGCACCACTGTGCCACTTTGTCGCGAAAGCTGCACGGAGGGCCTCCTCCGCCGCCGCCGCCGGAGCGTGCGGAGCCTCGGCCTCCTCCTCCTTGCCCTCCGAGGCCTCGGCCGCCGCTATGAGTAAGCGGGGGGGGGCGAGTAAGCGAAAGAGGTGTCAGATCTTCCCCTCGAAGAAGGACTCTAAAACATACACCGTGTGCAACGGGTGCAACAAGTACATCTGCAAGGGCTGCGCGCTGGCATAATGCCCGACGTGTGCCGATGCTTAGGGTCCCCTCTATCGCCTCTGCCGTTGTCCTCGGGACTAAAACGTGTGTGTGTGTGTGGTTGAGTGTGTGTGTGTGTCTGTGTGTGTGCAAGGCTCCAGTTTGACCCCAGGACGCAGGGTGTATGATTTCTGAGTAAAGGCAACACGACGGTTAAAGAAGCAAAACAAAAGCAGGAATTATGTTTTTATTGCATTTTATATTTTATATTTATATAAATATATATATATAAATAGTATATAAATATATTTATACTATTGCATTTTATATTTTGTATTTATATAAATATAATATATGTGTATATATTTATATATTTTTATATCAATATTATATGAGTATATTTATATTATTTCATTTTATATTTATATTAATATTATATATATATATTATAAATATATTTATATTATTTCATTTTATATTTTATATTTATATATATATATATCAATCAATATTATATAAATATATTCATATTATTGCATTTTATATTTTATGTTTATATAAATATATTTATATTTTATAGCATTGTGGCTACTATTTGAATTAGAGTGTCGATAACGTTTCTCAAGCAGAATTAATAAAATATGTTTCCGTATGAATATGTTTTCCTGATCCCAATCTTCACAGATTAATGGCTGTTTTTACCTAAAGTGGATTCACACCGACAATCTGTTCTCTCTCACCGGGATGTAGTCAAATTAAAATGTGTATAATTTATTCTTGGACCCAAAACTTTTTTTCCCATGAGGTTGTGTAGAGGTGTTATTAATGATTATGAAGATGTTACACTTAATTCAGAAAATCTGAATGCATTTTGTTTCAGTCAATGATTTAAGACCTTTTTTCTTAAGTCATGTTAATTATCTATTGTGAGAAGAGGGACTGCTTTTTGTTTTCTTCCATTATTTTAATTACAGCTCACATAGTGTGTGTACAATGTTGTGTCGGAAATGAACAACAGAGTTATATGTGGATGCATGCGAGCGTTGTTGAACCTTCATCACAACTGAACACACTTGTTATTTCTTCTATATAAATAAAGCTAACCTGCAGAGGTCAAAGGTAAAAAAGGCAGCATTCTCACTGGCACGTTTTGAGGTACGACCCTGCTTCTAGATGTACTTCCCGAACTACCATCGGGTCTGTTGAGCAAGGCACTGAAACCCCAACCCTGAGCAAAGCACATCTGTAAGAATATACGTCCTGAGTAAGACTAAATATAAATAGTTTATGATCATGCTTGCTCAGTGCACTCGGAGATTAACTAAATTCACAGATTGTCGACTCATTAAAACCACATTGCATTAAGTATTTTGTACAGTACATGCTTTCCCGCTTCTTCAGATAAAATCAAAGCACGGCGAATTGATTTTCTTAATGGTATGTAAAAGGGACGGCTGCCACGCTCTCTCCAGTAAGAAGTGATGTCTACTTAACTCGAGAACATGAACACGCTGACGTTTGGACCATGAGGCATACAACGATGCACACCCGAAGCAGGGGAGGACACATGAAGTGATTTGCTGGTGTCCCACCAATCGAGAGGGTGAATAGAGAAATGAATGACTCACACCACGAAGAGGCTTTTTATTTTATTGTTGTACTTGCCTGAGGGGAATCTTGACCGTGGTCACATACTCTAGAACACTCAGGATGTCAACATCCTGCCTTTTCCATCAGTTTGTGCCCATAACCTTCCAAACACAACACCGTCCACACTGTATTTATTCCTGCATAATACGGCCTGATGTGTTCGGTACATTGGGATCTCCAGATCGTTAAAATATTCGTGAGGACCAAACCTGCGTCTACCACTGCCTAAAACTGTCTAACACAGTCCAAGACTATCTAACTCTGTCTAATAACAGTCTAATAACACAGTCTAATAACAGGGTGTCCGCGGGGCCTTAAAAAGTCTTAAAAAGTCTCAAATTGCTTTTCCTAAAAATAAGGCCTTAAAAAGTCTTAAATTGTCTTCAATTCAGATTGGATTGGTCTTACATTTTTTGGGTGTCATGTCATTACGAATATGAGGCAATCTGTTCCGCCAGGTCCGACGTCAACGCTACAAAGCTGGAGGTCACCGGAGGAAATCCAACGCCGTGTAACAAAGAGCTCATCACCGAAGTCCAACAGTGCGGCGCGTTCTTCATTCTGTTCCACGAGACTCTGAACCAGACCACCACGAGCAGACAGCTGGACTTCATGTGCGCTATTGGTGAAATGACCAGGTCCCGTCAGGATCCTATGGAGCACAGCTCATGGGCCATGACACCGCCCAGGACCTACTTCAGCACCTCAAAGTAAGTCTGCCATAAATATATGTATTAACTAACCTCATGTATATGAGTATGTGTATCATATAGTTAAGCTTTACTCATGTGTCAAGTTAATAACAGCTATGGATAGGCGCACTACACATTAATTAGACTAATTAAAAATAGTTTTAGAATGGTAGTAAGTAGAGTGGTGTTTACCTGTCAATATGTCTAAATAGTGTTCACTAGGCTGAAGGGATGGCTCACGTTGCTTAATTTGTAAAAAATAGTTTTCATTCATATTTATCCAGTCTGACATTAATCTGAAGTGGTGGTGTCATGAAGAGATGTGTTGACTGTTGTTTGGCTAATGTCTGCATTTTTTCTTTCTTTTTTCCAGGAGAATGGACCAAATGTCAACTGGAAGTTTTTATATTAATACAGTTTGAAAAGGATTGTTTTCCTAGTATATTCACAAAAGCTCAGGAGTAGACATGAACCTGTGCACAAACATCCATCACATAGAGACATGAGAACTCACTCGCTCACACACACACACACACACACACACACACACACACATACATTCTATTATGTAAATGAATTTGCATTTTAAAAGCAGCTGGAAATGTTATTTATGTTATTTTATAGATTTTTTTGTTCAAAAGGAACTATGTTGCACGTATTTTAAAAATATGTTTACTTAATTTTATAGACATTTGTTCATGTGACTTAAATGTTCTGAAAATGTATTAATAAATATAATTTACAACAGCAATGACATTTGTGTTATCCTTTTGCATTACACCATACTGTTAATTTTGAACAGACATCAGTGTGTTTACTTTGAATTAATTAATTTAGATTAATGTATATTTCCATCGTAAGTTAGGTCTTACATTTTATTTAGACGTGGTCTTAAAAAGTCTTAAAAAGTCTTGTATTTCACTGGTTTATTCCTGTAGACACCCTGAATAACACTGTCTAATAATACTGTCAAACACAGTCTAACACAGCCTAACACTGTCTTAGACTATCTATGTCTAACACTGTCTAATAACACAGTCTAACACTGTCTAATAACAGTCTAATAACACAGTCTAACAGTCTAATGAAACTGTCTAATAACAGTTTAACAACACAGTCTAATAACAATGTATAATAACTGTCTAATAACAGTCTAATGACACAGTCTAATAACACTGTCTAATAACACAGTCTAACACAGTCTAATAACAGTCTAATAACACTATCTAATAACATTCTAATAACCGTTTAATAACTGTCTGATAACAGTCTAATAACATTGTCTGCTAACTGTCTATTAGCAGTCTAATAACAGTCTAATAACACAGTCTAATAACGGTCTAATAAAATTATAATAACAGTCTATTAACCGTCTACCAACATGACTCTGGAGGGGGGGGAGGAAGCAAAAGAGACACCCGAAGAAAGAAAGTCCCGAATGGAGCAAGGAGGAAATAAAAATAAAGACAAAAAGGAGCGCTAAGATTTATACAGCACAACACATGAGACGCAGCATAATTGCAAATAAATTATAAGGAATATGAAAGCGTCGCTTTTCTGGAGCGTGTGCATTTACATAATATATTCCCGCTGCAGCCGGGTCAGCAGATAAACTCTTAAGTGTGCTTTAATTCTCCCGTCTGTGAATCCTTAAAGGGGCCCTTCAGTGAAGCCTGATTTATTATGCACATCACGTATCCTCCAATGAGCCCACGCCGCCGCATGAGGAGGCAGCAGAGGCCACGCCTCCTGTTGTCATCATGAGAGGACGTAGCAGGTTTCCATGAGCCCCTAATCAAAGATATTAACTTCCTTTTTAAACTTTGGTGAAGACACAAGCTTTAATATTTTTTTTTTACTATTTAGAATTATACTATTATTATTATTACTAGTTATAATTAAATGTGAATTCCATGTATATGCATACGCTCATATATATACATCTGCCCTCATCTATGTATTTTGTTTCTTTAA
The DNA here is from genome assembly GCF_029220125.1 of Pseudoliparis swirei. NCBI lineage: Eukaryota > Metazoa > Chordata > Actinopteri > Perciformes > Liparidae > Pseudoliparis > Pseudoliparis swirei. The sequence continues at coordinate 11,058,219 of NC_079398.1, forward strand.
ATTCACACACACACACACATCATTTTTCAATACTCTGACTTTATGATGTTTTATCCACTGTTGTGTTGTCCTCTAGTTGTTATGTCTATGTATTGTCTTTTGTCTTATAATACAACAATTAATACAACATTCATAATTTAATGTGAAAAAAATATATATCATATTAGCTGAGAAACTTGTACATAGTACATATCCTTTGTGTTTTGACTTTTAGAATGATTTAAAATATATATATTTTTCCTGTGTAAAAGAAAAAAGTGTTCAACAGTGATCTGATTCTTTTGAGGAAAATGGCAAAGCCGGTACTGTAATTTCATTGGTGCATTATGTGTGTGTGTGTGTGCAGGCAGTATATTATTGATTATTATAGCTCATGATATCACTTAATTTCCAATGTACACAGTTACCATGCGGATGCTGTTAGCCGTAGCTTAGCCACATCTGTAAAATGAGCTATTGGTATTATTCTGGGAGTGCACAGTGAGTCAGGATTTGAATCACGGGACGGGGGAGGGGTAACCAATATGGATGGAATAAAAATTGCAGATGTAGATTTGGTTAGATTTGTTAAAAAATGGTACTTCACATCAAAAAGCTGGCCTGTATTCGAGGGAGGATTCATATTTCACCTCAAATTCATGTTTAATGGCGTAAGTACCTCAACGACCGAGGCAGAACTGAACAAAAGGACTCCTACTCGCCCAAAGCACCATCCCGGTGTGTGATGGAGCGAGAGAAGAGTTTGAGATCGTCTCATAAGGAACACCGCGAGAGAAAGAGAGAGAGAGAGAGGTAATTCTTATGTTATGGGCTTTAATGACATCTCATTACACAGAGAGAGAGAGGGAGAGAGAGAGAGAAGGACGGGAAGCTTTACACTCTCTTGTTCGCAATCACTACGAGTCTAATGACCGCGTCCACATTGTTCCTGTGTTCACGCCTCGTTTGAGAGGAGGGCGAGGCGGAGAGAGAGAGAGAGAAGGGCGGAAAGTTGTGCGACTTGACGAAAGAGAGAGAAGTTACAGAGAAAGGGTGAGAAGTGACGAAAGGACCAGACCCAATACATCGTTCATCACAATTACAGGGACAAATTACCTTGAACACTCTCAATGGGATTCAAGCGGGGTGCCAGCCTCACTGTGAAATGCTAAAGAGGCACTATGTGTGTGTGTGTGTGTGTGTGGCTTACTCCGAGAAACTTTTTAGCTAGTGAGAAGTTGTGAGCAAAAACTTTAAGGTTGGACTTCACATGCATGACTAGCAGGCATGTCGGTGTGTGTGTGTGTGTGTGTGTGTGTGTGTGTGTGTGTGTGTGTGTGTGTGTGTGTGTGTGTATTGTAGTTCCTGTTTAGCATTCATGTGGCATGTTGATAAGACGTGCCACTTGGCTCGACCAAAACACTCAGCAGGCACGTGGCTATCGGCCTTTGTGCTGTGGCTCGATTGCGAGAGAGAAGGAGACGAGGAGAAGAGGAGACGAGGAGAAGAGGAGAAGAGGAGAAGGACAAAGAGAAGCGGGAATGGGTCTGAACTGCCTCACGTATCCAGTGAAATATCTATATCTATATAACATCCTCCAGGTTGATCTCAGGGCATCGATCCGTGAATCCCAGAAGAAGTGTCCTAATGACTTGGTGACACCCTGACTTCCCCTCTCCTCTCCTCTCCTTTCCTTCCTCTGAGGTTATTAACTGTGGTGTGTGTGTGTGTGAAATGTCTCCACAGAAGTTTTGCAGCGCTGGACACCTTGTTTCATCGCACTGGAGTGGATTTTGAACTCAACCGGCGGTGAGGGTGGGTGGAAAGGACAAGCCCAACATCTGGACGTGATGGATGAGCCCCTGGGATTTGATTGACAGTCTTATCAACCCTGAGCAGATGCATGGAGACCTTTTTGTGTTGTTTTGGATCGTAAACACTCTGATTTATTTCTCCTTTTAATGGCCGAGTGAGGCATGAACGCATCGTATTGCTTTAATTTTGCCGTCTGCAGCATCCAGGAAGTGGGGGTCACTCGGTGTTTGCAAAGGAAGTGACGCGATTGCGTAACCCTTGTTGGCAAATGCCTTTTTTTTAAAGACGCATGAATCCAAAAAATGCACGACAGATTTTAGATCGTAAATAGATAAATACAAATAAAACGTTGAATGATCTTACATTTGTGTAAACAGACCTTTTTTCCGGCATCTACACAAAAACACATGAATAAAAAAATGATTTGGTAGAATGGAACTTAAAGCCCAAACATGTGGATTTCTCCGGCCCTCCATACGAGTTGCATATGACATCATCAGCTCATCCTGGCAATTTGGCAAAAGCTGTCACAATGGCAAAAGCCTATTCTTTTCTATAATGGTTGTATATAACCTTATAATGTTACGTAGCCACGATTGACTGGATGTCATAAAGCAGGTGTGGGGAGTCCATTGAGTAACTTTCTTAAAGTGAGACAGTCCTGTACAGCAGTGCGTTGAACTAAATGTGCTTTGAACATCAGCTTTCCAACATGCTCACAATAACAATATTAGATATTTCAGTCTGGAACAAAGCGGTGGACCAACACACATATCTTGCATGGCAAAAGATTATAATCCATAATATATTTGTATTTTTCAGGAAGTGTTTGTCGGAGGTCTGAACCGCTCCTCATCGACATTGCAGGCGATCGATTTGACACTTTTGTTCTGAACAACTGAGGGCAACAGAGAGAAAGCTTCAAAAACCACATCCCACCCGTCACATTCATGTCCCAAGAATCCATCAAATGCTCTGGACTGACAATAGCTTTGCTTATAGCTTTATTCATAGTTTAATCTGTAATTGTATCTCAAATGTGCTCCAATGGCTAATCCACGTCCTCAAATTGCACGACGCGGGTCACTCTGTTCTTTTATTAATGCCATAGTGTTCTGCTGCTGCTGTAACACAGCTCCCCCGTGGGCAGTCACATCATTGTTAACCAACCTTATCTTGAGAGGAACAAAGAGAGTCTGTGTACATACAGTATATAGGTTTCGTATATATATATATATAAAAATATATATATATACATACAAGTATATATTTGAAACCTGTATATGAAGGTCAACAGGGGTCTTCTAGAGGCCACGCACTTCTCGTCAGTCTGAACTGCAATCACTTGTCTAAGCAAGTTATTTATGTAATTATTAATCGAAACATTCAGGTTTTATAGACTTTCTGGAGGTACAGAAACTGTTCAGTGTTGAGCAGAATGAAAAGCATACATGTTGAAAGAAAGCGGTGAGGATCCAGTCGTGTTTCGGGGTAGAGCATATCCGACTGTTCCTACTACATCTCTCTCTCTTTTCCTCTCTGTGTGTGCATAGGTGTGTGTGTGCGTGTGTGTGTGTGTGTGTGTGTGTTGATGAGAGGTTGATACAATTTCCCGAGAGTGAGCAGGTCTCCAGGCTACCGTCTGCTGTCACAAATTATTCATACTTTTCCTCAACATCTTCTTAAAGACCTTCTCAAATATCAACTCAATTAAATTTGACTTCTCGATGGTGGAAAACAAGTTCCTGCTGTCAAAAAAAAAAGACTTAATTGTCTCCGTGAAGAATACAAGGAATTCGAAGTGCTTACTGTTGATCAGCATGTCACAAGACACGGAGGAACAAAAAAACAATGTACCCAATGTCACTTTACTCTGGACCAGGTGTACTTAAGGCACTAAAATAACTAATTATGGCATTCATTATTCACAATAGTAAATAGAGTGAGGCATATTTGCAGAACACAGGAAGTAAAAACTTGACAAATTTAAAGACCCCTTTTTATTCTTCATAACTTCCTGTTTCCTTTAATCTCTCCCTCTCTTCTCTCTCTCTTCTCTCTCATAACGCAGTATTGCCTTTCACACACCTTTGAATTATTTTAATTATGTATGCCAAATTTAAAGTCCTTTTTATTTTCCATAACTTCCTGTTTCCTTTAATCTCTCTCTCTCTCTCTCTTATAACGCAGTATTGCCTTTAACACACCTTTGAATTATTATTAAATATGCATGCCTTTATTGCATTATATGTGCTATATCAATAACACACACCAAGTTATTACATACTACATTCTTTTCATTTTTTTCAACAACTCCCCGACCTCCCCGCTCACGACTTTGAACATCATGAACTGGGATGTCTGTGTGTGCTAATAGAAACTAGCCTGCATCCATCTTCATCCCTACAAGTGGGAGCATCCTGGTGACCTCTAAAGGGCGGCTCGTTTCGCAACTCAAGTGATTGGGTGATATCGAGTGATAACCGGTAACATCCGTTGCCTCGAGACTTCTCTGCATTGATTTTCTTTACCCATCTCAACGGATCTTTAAATGTCTGAATAGAGCGTCACACGTCAGGTCTACTGCCCGCGAAGCTGAAGTGGCGAAGGTCAAGTCTGCTCCGCATGTGGGGTTCATGCATCTGACCGGAGCCACAGTGTCTGGACCGGCACATCTTCCTCTACGCGCTTTAGAACCATCTTTCCTGTCAAATGTGTTGACAGGACAGTGCTACTCCGGTCTCCGGGTGTCAGCTCCCTCTTCATCGCCGCTGTCTCTTAGGCTTTTTTATTTCTTTTATTTTGTTCTTTTTTCCAGTCTGACAAGAAAAAAAAAGACGAGAGCGGCATGTCCCCGAAGTGAGAGCGGACCTCACGGCGGCGCGGAAAGTCTTTTCCGTTTGACCTTTCCAGACGCTCCGCCCGTGTGCTTTGATGTAAATGTTGACGTCTGGATCCCAGGGCGTGTGAACCGCCGCTGCTCGGCGGCCTGGCGGCTCTTTGATTTGACGAGTCCTGCCGAGAGGCGAAAGAGCCTCCAGGCTTTTCCCGGAGCTGTATTTCGCCGGGGGCGACGGCGCCCTCTGTGGACGCCACACGCCGGGCGATCATTACGTGGAGTCGGTTGACCGCAATACGCTTCCCTCCGAGCTCTAATCCTCACAGCCAACGGCGGTCTGAAGAGGCAACAAACAATCTGATCATTTTTGCTTCCATTGATCAATACATTGCTGAGGTTACACACCAGGAAATAGGAATAGTCACTTCCGAAAAAGCCCAATGCATTGTGGTTGAGATTCATAAACAAAAGGTATTCAAAGACATTGTCACATTGGAGGAGTGACTTTGGTTATGAAACTAATTGCCAAATATTTGTTCACAGTGACCCGCTAATCAATTAATTGCTTTTTCAGCCCCCATAATAATGTCAATGACACAGTCAACATCATTTCTCAAGGACAATTGCAACCAAATGTTGCCTCTTTAGTTTTGGAGCATTCATTACTTTTCTATTGTTTTGTAATTGTGGATGAACCAACGAGCACATTTGGTTTAGATTTCAATTTATTAGCAATATTCATGGCTATAATTTGATGACACATGACTGATGACAATGCAAAGACACTCAGTGGTTCACTCCTCTGCTTAAAAATGAACTGAAATGTGATTTTTTATTTATTTAATTTATTTAAAGCCAGAGTTAATCACAAAAGTTGTTGTTTGACGTTTCAAAAAGTGAACTCCTTTACCAGAGAGTGAGATGAGAAGATCAACGTCACGTCATGTTTATTTTAATGGTCGATATGTAGATGGTGATAGCAGCCGGTTAGCTAAGCATTGAGACGCGGGAGTAGCGGGACGCCGCCAATTAGGCCAAAACAAGTGCCGAAACAACTATTTGGCACATTATGAGGAATTATGCGCCAGACTACAATCTTCTCCACTGGTTGCCTGGCAACTGCACCCAGCCAAAGAAATACTCCTGTGAAACAGCAATTTTTTTTTACATTTTTTTTTACAGATCACACAAACCAAATGAAATGCGTTTTATTTCGTGATCCTCGGTGGTGTCGGCTGACGGATCTCTCACCTCTAACTGTTACATGAAGATCACTGGCTGCTGTCTTCAGTTACACAATCACACTTTATATTCAAAATTAGCTTTAGATGTTTTTATACATCGAAAAAAACTAAAGCAGGATCAATGATTCTTTAACTATTTTCATCCTATTACTATTGCAACCTAATAATATAAATAAAAGAATAAAACGGATGAAAGATGAAACAGGAAGGAGAACACCTGCTTCCCTGAATACCCGTTCTGTGTTTACATTGCCGAAACAATCTGGCAGTTTAACCACGTCTCTGAAGACATATCTAAATACTGTGAATGACATCATCGGTGTGTATCCTTGGATCTCTTTGAATTAAATGATCAAAAGTGTCAAATGGAAAGACAAATGTAGAATATTACTTGAAATGATGAAGTCACTTGCAAATGACACGGTAGTATAAAATGTAAACCATACTTAAGATTTAATTAAACATCTTTTTTGTTCCATTACAAAAAATAATCATTTTCTATTGTTTTGTAATTGTGGATGAACCAACGAGCACATTTGGTTTAGATTTCAATTTATTAGCAATATTCATGGCTATAATTTGATGACACATGACTGATGACAATGCAAAGACACTCAGTGGTTCACTCCTCTGCTTAAAAATGAACTGAAATGTGATTTTTTTATTTATTTAATTTATTTAAAGCCAGAGTTAATCACAAAAGTTGTTGTTTGACGTTTCAAAAAGTGAACACCTTTACCAGAGAGTGAGATGAGAAGATCAACGTCACGTCATGTTTATTTTAATGGTCGATATGTAGATGGTGATAGCAGCCGGTTAGCTAAGCATTGAGACGCGGGAGTAGCGGGACGCCGCCAATTAGGCCAAAACAAGTGCCGAAACAACTATTTGGCACATTATGAGGAATTATGCGCCAGACTACAATCTTCTCCACTGGTTGCCTGGCAACTGCACCCAGCCAAAGAAATACTCCTGTGAAACAGCAATTTTTTTTTACATTTTTTTTTACAGATCACACAAACCAAATGAAATGCGTTTTATTTCGTGATCCTCGGTGGTGTCGGCTGACGGATCTCTCACCTCTAATTGTTACATGAAGATCACTGGCTGCTGTCTTCAATTACACAATCACACTTTATATTCAAAATTAGCTTTAGATGTTTTTATACATCGAAAAAAACTAAAGCAGGATCAATGATTCTTTAACTATTTTCATCCTATTACTATTGCAACCTAATAATATAAATAAAAGAATAAAACACAGCGTAGCTTAGCGGCACCGTGCGACTGCCTCAGGGATGAAAGATGGGAAACAGGAAGGAGAACAGGAAGCTGCTCCTGCTTCCCTGAATACCCCGTTCTGTGTTTCCCTTACAACACATTGCCGAAACAATCTGGCAGTTTTATGCCACGTGAAACCACGTCTCTGAAGACATATCTAAATACTGTGAATGACATCATCGGTGTGTAAAGACCATGATCCTTGGATCTCTTTGAATTAAATGATCAAAAGTGTCAAATGGAAAGACAAATGTAGAATCCTGACACCCCATAATATTACTTGAAATGATGAAGTCACTTGCAAATGACACGGTAGTATAAAATGTAAACCATACTTAAGATTTAATTAAACATCTTTTTTTGTTCCATTACAAAATGTACCAAAACCCTGGCGACAAGGAAGATTTTGGGTAGAAAATGACGAGAATAAATATGAAAGAAATTGAATTCATACCCTCTAAAATAAAAAAGGCAATCTGGTTTCAATTGTCATCCAACACTGTGACTAAGCTTGTTTATGAGGTAGACCATACAGAAACATATTGATAGTCCAATCCAAATAACGGCACAAAAAAATGAAAATAAGCATATTTTCCAAAATGTTCAAGCCCCGGCAGTGACAAAGAAAAACTTGAAAAAAATATATATCAATAATCATTTGAGAAGGAGCGTTTCACAGTGGTGCCGTTCAACTCCTGCCAGTGCCTCAAGAATCGGATCGTGTATTTGAATTTTATGGTTTTGTACTTCTGGTAGAGAAGAGAACTTGATGCAGTGTGAAAAGGACACTTCATGTAGGCGCTGTGGCTTAGTGGGTTGAAGCGCGTGTTTGGTGAACACAAAGTCCTGCGTTCAAGCCCCGGCAGTGAAAAAATAATAATTGAAAAAAAACAAATCAAAGTGGGCGTGACAGAACCAGTCTGAGATCCACTGCCCAGACGGGTAACATGTCGGCGCCCTACATTTAAACAGAGCGGTATTACTATGAGGTGGCGGCGAAGTTTAGGATTTCCTGCGTTAAGGTGCGTTCACAACATTATAATATATAATATATGTTATTGTGTTCATAACATTATAATATATAATATATGTTATTGTGTTCATAACATTATAATATATAATATATGTTATTGTGTTCATAACATTATAATATATAATATATGTTAATGTGTTCATAACATAATATATAATATATATTATTGTGTTCATAACATTATAATATATAATATATGTTAATGTGTTCATAACATAATATATAATATATGTTATTGTGTTCATAACATTATAATATATAATATATGTTATTGTGTTCATCACATTACAATAAATAATGTATGTTAATGTGTTCATAACATTATAATATATAATATATGTTAATGTGTTCATAACATTATAATATATAATATATGTTATTGTGTTCATCACATTATAATAAATAATGTATGTTAATGTGTTCATAACATTATAATATATAATATATGTTAATGTGTTCATAACATTATAATATATAATATATTTTATTGTGTTCATAACATTATAATATATAATATATGTTATTGTGTTCATCACATTATAATAAATAATGTATGTTAATGTATTCATAACATTATAATATATAATGTATGTTGATGTATTCATAACATTATAATATATAATATATGTTAATGTGTTCATAACATTATAATATATAATATATGTTATTGTGTTCATAACATTATAATATATAATATATTTTATTGTGTTCATAACATTATAATATATAATATATGTTATTGTGTTCATAACATTATAATATATAATATATGTTAATGTGTTCATAACATTATAATATATAATATATGTTATTGTGTTCATCACATTATAATAAATAATGTATGTTAATGTGTTCATAACATTATAATATATAATATATGTTCATGTGTTCATAACATTATAATATATAATATATGTTATCGCGTTCATAACATTATTGTCCATCTTGTTCTGATTCCACAGCGGCGGAACAGCGATGACGTGCGGAGCAACTCGAGAGCTGATTGGCCCGAGTTCCGAGATTACCTTCTCAAAGTTGAAATATTCCAACTAGGGGCGCGCCGCTGAACGCGTCGCCCATGCATCGCCCAGGCCCCCCGGGAAAATATCGCGTCTATCGCAGCCACACGCGTCTGTACGTTTACTTTTCATGGGATTCGGTCGCACCTTTAGGATGAGCGTTATGTGGTAGATAGCCGGTATAAGTGGGATTACATAGATAGAATGAATAACTGGTAATAAATGCATTAATAGAGGAATTAAAGGGTTTCAACCTGCCACAGAACACACGAGTCCTCTGGGTGCTCAACGGTGGTGCTCGCTCGCAATGCACCCTGGGACATGTAGGTCGTGCTGGCTCTTTTTTGCTGCTCGACGTAGCACACATTAAGGAATGTGTTGCTTCAATCGATGACACACACACACACACACATGCGCACACACACACCATCAACCGCTGATTGGAGGCCCACGTTGTCACTGGAACGCCAAAAAAGTGTCCCTGAAAGCTCCTCGGTGCACAAAGTGGACGTACATGCCACCGCACAGCTCACTGACCTCAGGTCAGCAGGACTATGAAGGGATGGAGACGCTCTCCCTGTACACACACCGGGATACATTCAGGCTGACGGAAGGATATTCTGAAAGACGGGGGATCAATGAGCGCGCTTTCTATTTTTTCATGAATAGTCTAATTAGGTCAAGTTTGTGTCTCTAAAACTAAATTGTCCACCAATGACCTGTTTTGTTGGGATGCGTTGTCTCCAGGTCTTTAGACAGAGGAGAGTTGGATGACGGGGAGGATGAACAACGGACGGGGGGGCAGAGAGATGAACGGACAAGACATGTTGGTCCAGAGAGAGAGAGAGAGGGAGGGAGAGAGGGCAGGAGATAATAAATGATTGTAAATGATCCTTCATTACGGCGCAGAGTGCAGCACTCAGCATTCGGGAAACTGATGAGCCGTGGAAGGCGGTGTGTGTGTGTGTGTGTGTGTGTGTGTCCTTTTCGAACGTGTGTGTGTGTGTGTGTTCCTCTGAGGGAAGGCAGTATCCACATTTATCCTTCAGCCCCTGTAGATTCCTGTCCCGCCTGCAACAATTACTTTGCCATTTTGTTTCATAAGAGCGGAGGGGGGGGGGGGGGCTAGTATGAGTGTGTGTGAGAGTGGGAGAGAACTTTCTGAACTCGTCCACGTCTGCAACTTTTCTCATTTGACCTGTGATATTAATGAACCGATAATATGTGTAGCTCCCTTAAGGAATCAGCCGAGGGGCCGGCCCTCGGTGTGGGAGGCGGCCCTCCCTCGGCGGGCTGGCGGGCTCCAGGTCTGCTTGTGAAGGTCTGGGGGTTGATTGCGTGTTCTCGGGCCGTGTGCTGTAGCGCACACACTTTTTCTCTCCATTTAAAACGTACCAAAGCGGTTCAGTAAAAGGATAAAGGAGGCAGTTTGTCCACACAAAAATAACGAAATAAAATAAACAGACAGCATGTAAAACTGAAGCGGGAAGTAGACGTGAACATTAAACTGTCGAGGAGCGACAGTCCTTCCATGTGTAGAGCGCTACAAACTTCCACCGGCTCGAGAAGATGGAGGGAATACGGTTGGAAGAACTTAATCCGCTTTTTCGTTATAACCCCACGCCAAACATAAACAAGTGGGTAAAGAGGGAGGGAGGGAGGATGGATGCCAACCACTCACACTTTTTCTGGTCTTGTATAAAAATACAAACATTTGGGGAGTTATTGAGACTCTGGAAGAGATCCTGTGCTTCATGATTCCCAGAGACCATAGAGCAGGGGTCAGGAACCTTTTTGACTGGGAGAGCCATAAAAGCCAAATATTTCTAAATATATTTCATTGAGAGCCATATAGTATTTTTAACGTATAATAAATTAAATATGTCTTGCTTTTAATGCGACTTCTGGTGCTGCATGATGCTACAGGGTGCAGGTGACTTTTTCTTTGCTCTGCACACGCCGGCATCGGAGCTCTGCGGCGCGCAAGACGGAGAGCCGAGAAGTGTGAACGCGACACGTAGAGACAGAAATGACAGACGTTTAGTTTAATAAAAGAACAAAGACGTCTATAAGAAAAGGACCTTCAATTATTTCTGCTGTAATCTGGCGCGATAGAGAAAATTACAGGGGGGCGAGCGGAGATTTTTTTTTTTTAACTAAAAATTGTCTGGGAGCCAAATGCCGTCACCGGAAGAGCTATAGGTTCACGACCCCTGCCATAGAGTGTGAACCTGGGACTGATACCTGGGGACATTATTCAAAAGAAGGACATCTACCTCTTTAAAATCCTGATACTCGCTAGTAAAAAGGCCATCGCACAGAGCCGGAGGAAAAGTGACCCCCCCCCAAGCTAGACATGGCAGAGGAGATATAGCGTATGGAGATCAGCGCTGGATAAATGGACTGTATGCAAAGGAAAAGATGAGTAATGTTCTCACCTCACCTGAAAAGAAATGATAACAAATTGTTAAGAGCGATTAATGTCCATGTGTATTTTTTACTTGTCTTTTTTTCCTCTTTTTGTCATTTCCGATGCTTTATCGCGTTTTTTGTTCATTGAAACTGAAAAAAAGAAGAAACTAAAGTTTCTCTGTACCTTCGGCGTCGGTCCGTAAACATCCGCCTCGTGTCCCTGCGGCGTAGAGACGGACTTCAGCGTGGACCTGATCCTCACGCGCCTCACCCTCGCTCCACAAGTCGCTGCTCGACTCCGCGTGAAGCGGGGACAAGAACGATGAAATATGTTAATGTGATTATTATAATTGAATGTGGATAACCTGAATCATGGATTAATCCAGCAGATTCCAACTCAGGTCTAAACTTTGACTTCAGCTTTAAACTCAGGATGTTGATGAAAATAATCGCTGTGTGATGTCACATGACTAACTCCCTGACAGGGTAACACAACAAGCATCTTAATTGGGACATTCTGCTCTGGGGTCAGACTGGCGAGGATGAGGAGGCTCCACTAATCAGACAGCGCTCTTCTTCTTCATAACAGGAGACGTATCCATAACTCCAGATGGCTCTACGTGCTCAAACCATTATCAAAAGCAAATGCATCACTTTAAATCTAAGCCAATGGTTGATGAGCACTGACGCTGGAAGACAAAACTCCCCCAGTGGACGCTTGTAGAACTGCAGCTGTGGGTGTGATTCTGTGTTTGCTGATCTCACAGCTTCACACCGTACGCTAGCGCAGGTCTCTCTTTGGGTCTTGCAGAGAGGATCTATCACTTTGAGAGTGGCCTTCACTCTGCTTCCAGAGGCCACACACACACACACACACACACACACACGGAATGGCAGTGGATAAGTGGGCAGACATCAGCCTTGGATGTCCTCTGGCTAACAAGCATAACGGATCGCTGTGTGTGTGTGTGTGTGTGTGTGTATCAGTTTAGCCCCCCACAGTGTCCCTGATGGAGAGTAGTGGACACTAAATGGAGACGGGCGTTGTGGACGTGTGACAGGACACAGGATGCTTCACTGGTTTATTCTGTGACACAAAGGTTTGATGAGATGTTGTGGACAATGAGCCTAAAAAAAAAAGAAAAGACGCCATCGTCCAGGACCTGAGGTCAAGTCCTGAGCAGGTGCTTGTTTCCTTCACGATGAGATCAAGGACATAAAGAGAGCGACCGGCTTAATAACTGATGACGTGATGGAGACACGTGGAGAAAATGGATGAATGCATATTTTTAGAAAAAGGAATGTATAAATACTCTGAAATAAAATGTAATAATCGCCCCCTAGAAATAGCTTACATAAGCACACATCCTAATTAAGTTTGAAAGGAATTAAAGATTTCTTCAAACAAATACAAAAACTTTATTTTTTTATTTTTGGTTAAATATAAATAAGAAATAGGTGCGCAGTATGACCAGAAATGTTATCCTAAATAGTTTCAGATACATTTTTCGATTTCATCTCGGATTAACCCTCCTATTATCTTTGGGGTCAATCTGACCCCATTCAACGTCTAACGTCTCTAAATAAATGATTGACTTTTTTATCCTTCTTATTTCAGGACTTTTCCTAATTTATTGGGGACAACTGGGTAAATATTAAATAAACATGATGATATGTTTTCACTGTCCTGTTCACAACTTGCACACATCGGTGTTCTTTGGGGTCAATTTGACCACAGGCTGTTTTTCACTGTGTAAAACATTTAAGAAATACCAATATCTTACACTCATTGGTTTTGGTTGTTTTGGGTGAGGTCACTATAACAAACAATTGTATAATCTTCAGAAAGTTTTAGGGCCCTAACCTCACATAAAGTACTTTTTCTAAAGTACTCCTTAAGTTTTATCAGCGAAATGCTGAATATATTTTGCTCATTAACTTGCCAAATTTGTATTATTATTATATACCATATCATTATGAATAATTCCTTATTTATTTGTCAACTTCCTGAATGTATTGTAATGTTTTGAGATGTCAGTTTGAGCTTTTCGTATTTGATAAAGTACAAAAATAAGTGGTTTCAACCGGCTCTAAAGTGTAATTTAATGAAGCACTTTATTTTCCTTCAGGCACGTCTGTCGCCGGCTGTTGACATCAAATTATCTTCAAACATACGAGACTCGTGATGACCTCGTCGACCTGCCGTGTGCGTCGTTGGTACGCAAATTTGGGATGACATTTGAAATTCGCTGGCAGCAAAATCTATGGATTACAAATCATTTTACAGTAGCAATTTATATTGATTTACCTTAATCCACAGCGTCATGTTTTGGTTAAAAACTCATGCGAGTCGACCCGTTTCCCAAACCCGCCCGCCCTGTGTGCTGGGTCCCCTCTGACCCCCCCCCCCCCCTCCCTCCAGTGAGGAGGGCCGCCTTGTATTATGTATTAATGGAGGCCCCCTCTACTAATCGGTCTATAACACAGCTGGCCAGTTCCTTCAGCCTGACACCGTGCTTGTGGTTTATTGTGCGCCGAGATGAAGTTGTATTTTAGCTCGTTGCTTCCTCCCCCTGACCTCATCGTCACCCGTGGGTTCTGCGGTTCTGCTGCCGACGTCCACCGACTGAGTTGTTTACCACTTCGAGATGCCACTCAACCTCAGGGGGAGCTGGCGTAACCCCACGGCCCTGCGCCCGCTGAGAGACGGCCATGGTCATCCTGCAACGGGCGAGCGCACACACGCACACACACACACACGCTCACGCACACACACACACACACAGACGCAGACGCACAGTGGAGTGTCTTAGAATCCTGAAACAGGGCGGTTTAGACAGAGCTGACCCTTTAAAAGGAGCTGTAAAACGAAAAGACAAGACGCACACACACACACACACCTACACACAGTGAAACACAGTGCAGCCTGTGTCGGTGGCTGTTGACACTGTTAAATCCTCGGGGACACACCTCTCTTTGGGTGGATTCAACCTGACAAATAGGTTCCACTCGACCGACCTGTGTGTGTGTGTGTGTGTGTGTGTGTGTGTGTGCGCTTGTGTTTACTCACTGTTCATTCATGTGATTATGTATTAGCACAACTGCCATTTGTTTACGTCGTTCTTAAATCTCCAGAAGCCATCGTTTATTTTTTTCAGAAATGTATTGGTACTTAAAATTACTCAAAGTTGGACTTGCTCGCTTACACACACACACCCACACCCACACACAGACACGCGCGCATGCAATAGGCCTTGTACTGGCATATTTCTCTACTTGTGGAACATCACAAGCGTTGACATTGTGTGCGTTGGTCTGACTGAACAGTAAAGTTCACATACAAAGCAAGTAGAAGGACGTTTAGGGAACACACACACGTGAGTTTCTCTTCTCGCTCTTCATCCTGAGCACGAGGTCTGAAGTCTTTGTGAAGACGAGGGCGTCTCTGCTCCTCAAGGCCTACGCCAAGCTCCAGTGTCTTGCTCGCCACCTGCTGATTGGAGTGAAGGCGGCTTTGCCCACGGAGACCGCCGCCACTTCACTTAAGGTGGAATGACACTTAAGGCGGACCGCCGCCACTTCACTTAAGGTGGAATGACACTTAAGGCGGACCGTCTGTTGTGGCTCCTTTGAATAGGCCCGTCAAAATGATGGACTTATCATATCATTTTTGCTAAACTAGATTTAATCTCCAACCTTTTAGTCAATATGATGCCAGAATAAACATCCGGGCGTTCACTGACTTTATAAGACACGCTCTTGTTTACAAAAGGCTTAAATAATAATAATAACTTCATTTATATAGCACCTTTAAAAACAAAGTTTACAAAGTGCTCTAAAGAGAATCAAGGCTGTGCTTTTATATTACATCAGTGGCATAAAATGATCTTGAAAATTATAATAATTTGTTTATTGATTGTTTATTGCAATTACAACTAAATCTTCCAACAGGTGTCCCTGGTGACTGGAGAGGGAAGGAGTTACTCATTTCCTGTCACTCTGTCATGCGCAGTCCAGGTTGTCGCAACGAGAGAGGACCCAAACGCCGACATTATTGCACAAAAACAATCTTTACTCCAAGAAACCAGAACAGGACGACAAAACACACGGACCAAACAGTACGAAGCCACACTGGGAATGAGACGAACAGGGTTTACATACACAGGCAAGGTGAGAGGATTGGACAACGGGAGCGAGACACAGGTGGACACAATGAGGCGGGGCCAGCAATCACAGAAGGAAACAATCAGGGCCAGGGCAGACAATCACAGGGAGACAGGCGACACAAGGACTTCCAAACAAGACACAAAACTAACACAAACTCCAGATCATGACAGTACCCCCTCAAGGGACGAATTCCAGGCCAAGCGTTCCACAAGGGTGGGTGGAGGGAGCCGGAGGAGGTCCAAGGCTGCAGAAGCAGTCCGGGCGGCCGCAGGGCGATAACCAGGCAGGGCGCTCTGGAGGCGGGCGGAGGACAAGAGCAGGAGCTAGGGGACCGGGCTCAGAAGAGGAAGTCCCAGGGTACGGGGTCTGGGGATGGGGCTCTGTGGGACCAGGACCAGGCGGCGAGACATGGGGAACCCGGGATGGGCAGGACGGAACACGGGAACCGGGATGGGCCAGGACGGAACACGAGAACTGTGACTGACCGGGACGGAGGCGGGATGAGGAGAACCAGGGCGGGTGGGAAGGAGGCGGAACACCGGGGACTGGGCAGCGCGAACACCAGGGACTGGAACCGGTGGCGGAAACCCAGGGACTGGGCGGCGGAACACGGGGACTGGAACTGGAACATCGAGGACTGGAACTTCAGGGTCTGGAGCCTGTGACGGAACCGAACATCGTGGACTGGAACCGGTGGCGGAACTCCGGGGACTGGAACCGGAACCTCGTGGACTGACCAGCGATGGAACACCGGGGACTGGAACCAGAACATCGTGGACTGGAACCTCAGGGTCCGGAGCCTGTGACGGAACATCGTGGACTGGAACCTCGGGGTCTGGAGCCTGTGACGGAACATCGGGGACTGGAGCCGGCACAGGGCCAAGGGCCGGAGGGACTCCCACATGTTGTGGAGATGCACCTCATGGAAGGCTGGCCAGACCAGAACCGGCGACGGAACACCGGGGACTGGAACATCGTGGACTGGAACCTCGGGGTCTGGAGCCTGTGACGGAACATCGGGGACTGGAGCCGGCACAGGACCACGGGCCGGAGGGACTCCCATCTCCTCCAGAAGTACCTGAAACTTAGTTGGCCGGCAGGAACCGTGCAGTGGAAACTGAAGGCTGGGTCCATTGTTGTTGGCTTCGTTCTGTCATGCGCAGTCAGGTTGTCGCATAGCAGAGAGGACCCAAGCGCCGACATTATTGCACAAAACAATCTTTACTCAAAGAAACCAGAACAGGACGACAAAACACGGACCAAACAGTACGAAGCCACACTGGGAATGAGACGAACAGGGTTTACATACACAGGCAAGGTGAGAGGATTGGACAACGGGGAACGAGACACAGGTGGACACAATGAGGGTGGGGCCAGCAATCACAGAAGGAAACAATCAGGGCCAGGGCAGACAATCACAGGGAGACAGACGACACAAGGACTTCCAAACAAGACACAAAACTAACACAAACTCCAGATCATGACACACTTGTCCTTAAGCCCTGATGAGTTATATAATACGTGCTCTTTATTGCTGTAACTCCACAGGTAAGGAAAAGAGATTATAGAGGGAGGAAGAGAGGCTTTGAGTTCATTTATTTCCAAACCTCAGTCACCTTACAATCCGGGCTGCAAAGGAATTAACCTCACGCTCCATCACGCACACACACACACACACACACACACTCTGTCGGTGCAATGCATACAGAAGAGAATCCTGATCTTACACCAGTAGTTCCTCTATATACCTTCAAGGTAATCTCCAGTCATGCGGTCCAGCTGATATATACCAACACACACTATATATATATATACTGTTATCCTCCCTGTGGGCTGTTTGTTGAACATTAGTTTACCTCATTAGTTAAACAGCTTGAAAAAGAAAAGAGTGTGTGTGTGCGTGTGTGTCTCGATTTGGAGACTCTGCAGGTTCCTCCAGTGTTTATCTGTCATATAACTTGTAGTTTGGATGAAACCTAATGTCAGTTTGCATGATAAGCGAGTTGATTTCAAAAGTGCACCAGTCAGCAATGACAACAACAAAAATATACTGTATATGTATATTAGTAGTAATCCTAGTATTATTGGGAGAGGTTATTCGTTGATGGAAAAGTACCAAATTGGATTAAGTAGTTTTGAAATGTCTAGTTTAATGCCTCACGGTTTCCTCTTCTTTGATGAAGGAATCAATGTCTGGAGTGTCCAATTTCTTTCTTTTTGCATTCACTGATGTCAGCTGCGCTGCATTCTGGGAAATCAAAGTAACTGCCTGATGAGAACTAGCTGTCAAAAAGTTGAAATTAAGTTATGTCACTTTGGATGAGTAGGGAGGGGACGCATACACACACACATATATATAATATCATAAAGATACCAGAGATAGAAAAGAAGGGCTACTCAACTACTCAAATCCAGCGAGGTCTAGTTAGAGAGAATTTTGACTGAACAGAATACACACATGTGATTGGCCGAGTAGCATCACGTGATTCTGTTACGAACTCAGACACTTAGGAAGTAGGACCCAATTGCACGACCCGGGAGACAGAGATAAAGTATTTGTAAGTACTTTATTTTTCGGTTCTGCAGTGAACAAAATGAAAGCGCTCACGTAGTGAGGGATCAAAAACTTTCCAAGAGCACAACATAACCCGACCTGATCATGGCAAAAGACCAGACGAACTGACAAGGAACACTGGGAGACAGGGGAATTTAAGCACATGGTAACAAGACACAGAGTGGGACCAATCAGGGCAGGGCTGACACTGATGAGCATAGGAGATAGGTGTGATGACAGGTGAAAACAATCAGGAAGCCTGGAATGAGAGAAAGCGAACATAAATGACATGAACCTCTCTAGCATATCTGTCGGTGCACAACAGTCCCCCCCCCTCTAGGGCCAACTCCTGATGGCCCAGGCTGATTGTAAAAGTCGTGGATAAGAGTCTTGTCTCGATAAATGAAGCAGCTATCAGCTTCTAGCCTCAGGACCGTAACCCTTCCAGTCTAGCAGGAATTGCTTGCCCCTCCTGCTATTACGGACCTCCAGTAGCTTACGGACCTTGTAGACGTCACCCTCTTCAAAGAACTGGGGCGGTGGAGGGCTTGGAGGCGGGAACAAGTGTGCTCTCACACACCGGCTTGATTTACTAACGTGAAACGTTGGGTGCACTCTCAAGGTCCTGGGAGTTGCAAGCGTGCCGGCCTTGGGTTGATGACTCTGGACACTGGAAGCGGACCCACAAATCTCGGAGCCAGTTTCTTTGAGGCGACATGGGTGGTAAGTCTTTGGTGAGAGCCAAACCTTTTGGCCTGGACTGTAGGAGGGCGACCCTGCGATGAGCGTCCGCAACAGCCTTCATCCGAGCTGAATTTCGGAGAAGAGACTGGCGAGCACCAGCCCAAACTCTGCGACAACGTCTGATCATGGCATGTGCCGATGGAACCATCACCTCTTCCTCGTTGTTAGGGAAAAGTGGGCTGGAAACCATTGACACAATGGAATGGAGAGAGACCTGTGGCCGCCGTGGGAAGGGTATTGTGGGCAACCTCGACCCATGTGAGGTGGTCACTCCAGGTGGTCTGGTTCGGGAGGCGAGACAACGTGGCGTAGTCTCTAGTTCTTGGTTCAGGCGCTCCGACTGTCCATTTGACTGAGGGTGATATCCTGATGACAGGCTGACGGTGGCACCTATGAGTTGACAAAACTCTTTCCAGAAGGCGGAAATGAATTGTGGACCCTGTCGGAAACAATGTCATTAGGAATCCATGGATCCTGAATACATGATTCATCATGACCTCTGCGGTGACTTTGACAGAGGAAAGCTTGGTCAATGGGATGAAGTGAGCCATCTTTGAAAATCGACCAACCACTGTTAGAACCGTAGTCTTGCCTCTGGATGAGGGAAATCCTGTCACAAAATCCATCGAAATGTGTGACCAAGGGCGATGGGGAATCGGCAGGGGCTGGAGCAAGCCCATCTTAACTTGTGATGAGGTCTTATTACACGCACACAGCGCACAAGCCGCTACATACTCGGCCACATTTTTCTTCATGGATGGCCACCAGAAACGTTGTTGAATCCTGAACATTGTTCTTGCTACTCCCGGATGGCACGAAAGCACAGATGAGTGAGCCCAGTGGATGACCTTGGAGTGAAGAGCCTCAGGAACAAACAGCAGATTGTTGGGACACTCGCTAGGCGCTGGATTCATGACATTTGCCTCTTTAACGTCTGACTCCACTTGCCAGGAAAAGGCTCCGATCACCGGGTTAAGTGGAAGGATGGTCTTGGGCTCAACAGGAAGTGGTTGGGGATGGTAAAGGCGAGACAAAGCATCGGGTTTTGATTCTGAGACCGGGACGAAAAGAGAGTGTGAAGTTGAATCTACTAAAGAAAAGTGTCCACCTGGCCTGGCGGGAGTTGAGGCGCTTAGCCTTTCTTATATATTCTAGATTCTTGTGATCTGTCCAGACTAAAACAGTTGCTCTGCACCCTCTAGCCAGTGTCTCCATTCCTCGAGGGCAGCTTTTACAGCTAACAATTCCTTGTTTCCACGTCATAATTCCGCTCTGCCGTTGTCAACTTCCGCGACAGGTAAGCACATGGATGCATCTTGTTGTCTTCTGCAGAACGTTGAGACAGTACTCCTCCAATTCCCTCATTGGAAGCATCCACCTCGACCATAAACTGGCGCTGGGGATCTGGAATGGTGAGTATGGGAGCTGATGTGAATCTATCTCTGAGAAGTTTGAAAGCAAGATCCGCCTGGGGTCCACTTGAAGGAACCTTAGGAGAAGTCAGAACATGCAGAGGAGCAGCAACAGAACTGAAATTCCTAATAAACTTCCTATAGAAGTTAGCAAATCCTAGGAACTGCTGAACCTTTTCCTGGAGTCTGGTGTGGGCCACTGGGATACTGCACTGACTTTCGCAGGATCCATTTGGATATGATTAGGTGAGACTATGTATCCTAAGAAAGACACCTCTTCTGTGTGGAACTGCACTTCTCTGCCTTGACATATAGCTGATTATCCAGTAGTTTCTGCAAAACTTGGCGGACATGGTTAACATGAGATTTAGCGTCTGGGGAGAAAATCAGTATGTCATCCAGATACACAAACACTGAAATATTCAAGAATTCCGCAAAACCTCATTCACAAAAGCTTGAAAAACAGCGGTGCATTGCACAGTCCAAAAGGCATTACCAAGTACTCATAGTGACCATTCTGAGTGTTGAATCCAGTCTTCCACTCATCCTCTTGTTTTATTCTAACCAAGTGATATGCATTTCTTAAATCCAACTTGGTAAATATCTTGGCCGTTTGAAGCAGTTCAAAAGCAGATGACATGAGTGGCAGAGGATAGCGGTTCTTCACCGTAATGTCATTTAGTGGACTGTAGTCTATGCAAGGTCTCAGAGACCCGTCTTTCTTTCCCACAAAAAAGAATCCCGCTCCGGCTGGAGACGATGAAGGACGGATAATCCTGATTTGAGTGAAGAGGAGATGTATTCATCCATTGCTGTTCTCTCAGGTCTCGAAATCGAGTAAAGTCTCCCCTTGGGAATGGGGCTCGGTGAGATCAATGGGACAGTCAAAATCTCGGTGAGGAGGTGGCGACAAGGCTTTAGACTTGTTAAACGCTTCTTTTAAATCATGGTAACAGGAAGGTACCTTGTGTAGATCAGGATAGTCAGGGTGATCTATAATGATCCTACTAGAGTCTGTTGGTGCATTAACAGGTTGCAGTTTACACCTGCCCTTACAATCCTCTCCCATTCCTTAACTTTCCTGAAGGCCAGTCTATGTGAGGATTGTGGATCTTCAGCCAAGGAAACCCCAAAATAATCGGGTGCTGAGTCGACTCAAAAATATGAAATTGCATGCTCTCGGTATGGTCCTTATTTATAGTAATCCGTATGGGCTCAGTGCAATGGGTAACTGAACAACAAGCGGCCGTCTAAGGCACTGGCACTAACAGGATGAGATAGCGGGACAGTTTTTATTTTTAGCTGTTTGACTAGGCCCCAGTCTATAAGGCTTTCGTCAGCCCCTGAGTCTATTAACACACCCTGGTCAATGGTCTGATTGTTAATACAAATGTCTACCTGAGTAACAGGTCGAGGAGGAAGTCTGCGGAAACTTGCTCACCAGCGCCCTCCTTTTGACTGGTGAGCACGATCTTTTCCCGGGCATGAAGCGAGTTGATGACCGGCTGGCCGCA
Organism: Pseudoliparis swirei; assembly: GCF_029220125.1. Classification (NCBI taxonomy): domain Eukaryota; kingdom Metazoa; phylum Chordata; class Actinopteri; order Perciformes; family Liparidae; genus Pseudoliparis; species Pseudoliparis swirei. The sequence continues at coordinate 11,080,232 of NC_079398.1, forward strand.
GTAAAACAGCAACCCTCCGTGACGGCGCTGCCTCTCCTCCAGAAAGCCTGGTTCTTCCAAGCTGCATGGGTTCACGGAGTCATTGAAGTGTAGTCCTCTGATGGTCCGGTAACATGAGCTGGAAATCCTCCGCTGGCGCGCGACCCTCGAGGCGAATTCTGGAAGCTGGGAATAACATCTCGGTTGCGTCGGCGCTCCTCTCTCTTTCGAAGGCGGTTGCTCGATCCGGATGGCCACAGCGATGAGGATTCCAGATCCCGGGTGTCTCCAGTGGAGCCAGCTGGTCCTTTATCGGTTCGAAAGTCCTGTCATGAAGGCGTCACGAAGAGCCGGAACATTCCATCCGCTGTCCGCTGCTGCTGTACGAAACTCGATGGCATAATCAACCACCTGACGGTTGAGCTGGCGTGTTGAAACAGTCTTCTGCTGGCCTCCGTAGCAGGCGATGAGTGGTCAAAATGCGCCTCATAGTCTCTATGAAATCGGCCAATGAGTAACATAGTTCGGTGTCTCTAGACCATTCTGCAGTAGCCCAGGCTGCAGCTCTTCCCGTTAAATGAGACACAATAAACGCCACTTTACCATGCTCAGATAAAAAAGCTGCTGGGTTGTGTTGAAAATGCAGATCACACTGTACCAGAAAGGCTCTGCAATTCGAAGAGTCTCCGGAAAATCTCTCCGGAAGAGCCAGCCGTAACGGGGAGGAAACAGCCTGACCTGGGTCGTCAGCTGGAGTATTGACAGGCAAATTCTCAGCTGTGGATGACATCACCGGAGGAGCAGTCTGTTGATGAGTGAAAAAATTATTCATTTGGGCAACCAGTTGTTGCATCTGTGTAGATAATTCTTCCTGAACCCCGGCCTGGCGTCCTCTCAGCTCTTGTATTTCCCGGCTGACTTTGTCCAGTTTTTCCTCGTGATGAAAAATCGTCACGCCCTGTACCGACAGAGCGGCGTGAAGCGTTCTTGGGTCGGCTGGGTCCATAATGTGGTCAGTTCGTTCTGTTACGAACTCAGACATAGGAAGTAGGACCCAATTGCACGACCGGAGACAGAGATAAAGTATTTATAAATACTTTATTTTTCAGTTCTGCAGTGAACAAAATGAAAGCGCTCACGTAGCGAGGGGTCAAAAACTTCTCAAGCGCACAACATAACCCGACCTGTTCATGGCAAAAGACCAGACGAACTGACAAGGAACACTGGGAGACAGGGGAATTTAAGCACATGGTAACAAGACACAGGTGGGACCAATCAGGGGCGGCTGACACTGATGAGCATAGGAGACAGGTGTGATGACAGGTGAAAACAATCAGGAAGCCTGGAATGAGAGAAAGCGAACATAAATGACATGAACCTCTCTAGCATATCTGTCGGTGCACAACAGATTCACAACGCTGTGCAATTAGCCGGTGTGTTTCCTGGACGGCTGAACGATCCATGAAAATTTCATAATTCTTCAATCATCATTGGTTTTCGGTCAAGGGTCCAGAGACCAGACCCAGCTCACGCTCATGCGCATTTTAGAGTCTCCAATTAACCTGAGCTGCATGTCTTTTGACTGAGGAAGGAAGCCGGAGAACCCGGAGGGAACCCACACTGCCACGGGGAGAACGTGCAAGGCCCAAAAGCACAGAAGGCCCGACAGTGCACGGTGCCCATATCACCATATTAAGATTATATTCATTGAAATAGATAATCGTATTATATCTCAGTAATCATAGTTTCAAACACACATACATATACATACACATACATATATATATATACAATACAATATACATGTATATATACATGTATATATATATTGTATTATATATTATTATAATATATGTATTAATATATTATTGTTATTATTGTATATTATTATAATATATATATATAATATATTATTGTTATTGTATATTATCATTATATATATATATATTTTATTATTGTTAATGTTGTATATTAGTATAATATATATAGATCATCATGTGCCATATGAGCATATCTGGCTTTAATTCGCCGAACTAAGACATATTCTTTTGCCAGCGTTTCCCCTCACAGCCGTTTCGTATGACCATGTCTGCGTGGGCAGCGTGTCTTGTAACAACTCCTGCAGCGGTGTCACAGACCGAGTGGATTTCACGTCGTCTTTAGCTCAGACACACAACCAGCAAGTCGCCCGCAGCCACAAGAAAACAGCCAACGCTCTCATAATCTCGCCAAGAGACGACGTCTGGAGCCTCACCGTGACTTTGTGGATTTCAGATTGTTTGCTTCAGCGTTTTGACACCCAAGTGACTTTTTTTAGAGATATATTTCAGATCAGAAGCAGACGATGCACCGTTGACCCTTATCAAACTGTCATCTGATCACAACGTTGGACAATTTACGTCGTCTGCGTCCTCGTCTAATCAGCGCGAGCGAGCGTCTCTCCGTGGACTCAGAACTCAGCAGCACCAAAAACTGTAAAAAATTTAACAGACAAGTCAAAAATGGAATTGCGTACACCGATGAATATGGTTGGTTGTTAAAATACTGAATATGTGTCCTTCATATTTACTCACATCGGCACTAAATCCTGACGTGAGGAGGATAATCATGGGTGTCAAAGAGTGAACCCGGAAACAGCGTTGGAGGCGGAGCCTCGGTTCATTCCTACAAAGGTTGCTCAGTGGTGTAAGAAGCAAAAGAAGAAAAAAAAATTCATCTCAGAGTATACAGGACTGTCTCAGAAAATTAGAATATTGTGATAAAGTTCTTTATTTTCTGTAATGCAATTAAAAAAAAAAAATGTCATGCATTCTGGATTCATTACAAATCAACTGAAATATTGCAAGCCTTTTATTCTTATAATATTGCTGATTATGGCTTACAGCTTAAGAAAACTCTAAAATCCTATCTCATAAAATTTTAATATTTCCTCAGACCAAGTAAAAAAAAAGATTTATAACAGCTGAGTGTTTGTCAAGGCTCAGGAAACCCTTGCAGGTGTTTCGAGTTAATTGAACAATTCAAGTGATTTGTTTAATACCCTACTAGTATACTTTTTCATGATATTCTAATATTTAGAGATAGGATATTTGAGTTTTCTTAAGCTGTAAGCCATAATCAGCAATATTATAAGAATAAAGGCTGCAATATTCAGTTGATTTGTAATGAATCCAGAATGCATGACATTTTTGTTTTTTTAATTGCATTGCAGAAAATAAAGAACTTCATCACAATATTCTAATTTTCTGAGACAGTCCTGTATACCTGGATAGTTCAAAATCGTTGGCATCCTGTCACCTTTAAGCCCGCCTCCCAGCCCAAGAAAACTTCTGGGTTTGTCAACGTTCTCTTAGGCCCAAAAAGGTGTCGGCTGTAACTTAGTAGATATTCTTTGGGGGGTGAAATCAACGTTCCAATATGAGCACTCTGAACCATTAGGTTCTTTTTATTTCCCCCCCCCATCCCCCACCCGCTAGATGTGGATGAACCTGCAGGCTAAGAGGCGTATGGGCCCCACAGTGAAGATGGTGGAAGTGCGGAAAATCCATTATCCATTATTAATATGACATCATAATTATTAGGAAGGGGCTACATATAGAATTTTTGCAGATGTAATCTCATGACTCCATCTTCCATTACCTGAGGCATGATTAGATTTAAAGTGAAGAGCAGAGCTCACCTCCCCCATTTGTCTTTCCCGTCTCTCACAGACCGACAATAGAAAAGAGGTTTGATATCCATCCACTGCATTAAGGAGTTTTATCAAAGTGAATCCTGTAGAGACGGCTATCCCTCTATGTGTGCACTGAACTTCAACTCTCTCACTTTCTCCGTGCGACTTTGAACATCGAAATGTTTGAAAGCTGCTGCACGTCTGTCGGGTCTTCTTCTTTTTTATCATCTTCCTTCTCTCCTTGATTTATGTTTCCTCACCTTTGAAATTCATTCCTTCCTATTGAAGATGGACTTCTTTTTAGCCGGACAGCGTATCGATCCAGACTCGCCGCGCAGCGTCCGCAGATGTCATGTTTTACGGTCGAGCGATCCGGAGAGCCGGTCAAATAATGACCCCGAGCTCTGTGCTCTCTGACAGGGGGGACGTGAAACATCAATATCCTCCCTTCAGAAACATTCATATTTAATGAGAAATACCTTTTTGGATGTCCTATCTTCAGAAGGGAAGAGGAAAACAAAGTATCAGTGCATCAGAGACGGTAGCCATGGTGACATCTGTTATATGTATGGTGGTACAGCATTGGTCCATCCGTGTATCCATTACTCTGTGTATCCTCACATAACGTCTCCCGTTTCGTTTTAGAGTTGATGTTTCATGTCCCTACAGAATACCTCCTGGATTGTTCCGCTGTTGGTAAACTCGATCACCGCGTCAGACGCCACGTTGTCCAGTTTATGGCGTTCGCGCCGACTGCAGCACGAGGGCTCGGAGGCCTGTGTTGCACCACATTACACTGTGTTGCAACACAGTCATGAAAAGAATACATTTTGTGCAGTGACTTGACATTGGGAGACTCCTAACCCGACTGCTCCGTTACGTGTGTGTGTGTGTGTGTGTGTGTGTGGGGGGGGGGGGCGGTATTTCATCACTTGATCTCTTGATCTATCTAATGCTGCATGATGTTCTATAGATATCGATCTGCATCACAGGTGTGACTGACCTCTCTCATGATGACTTCTATATGCCTGAATGAGTTGCCTCTACATGTGTTGCATGTCTATCTGTCAGTTAAAGTGTGTGTGTGTCTGTGTGTGTGTGTGTGTGTGTTTGTGTGTGTGTGTGCAATCAGGTCTCAGCTGTGCAAGCAGCCGGTGAGTCAAACCAGTGTGCAAAGTCTAACCATTAAACCAATAATACCGAAATGGCCGAGTTCATTTTTTATCTCTATTTTCGAAGGTTTTGCAACAGTTGTTTTCTCAAAGATTCTCGCTGTAACCCAGCTA